>NW_006921625.1:9394934-9397285 GCF_000298275.1 Orycteropus afer afer
GTAGAAATTTGACTTCTTGTCCTAATTTGCATTTCCTTGATTACTAATGAGGCTGGACCTTTTCAAACGTACAAGTCATTTACATGCCTTTGTGGGGCTTCTGTCTGTGTCTCGAGCCATTCACCCATTCCTGTCTTAGAATGTTCTTATTAATCTTCAGAAACAACTTACTTGGGTTATTAACCCTGTGCCTTCCAAGCTTGTTACTAATATTGCTGTTTGGGTTAAAATTTTTCAAATCCTCTTTCATTGTTTCAGATGCACTTCATATGCATTGAGAGAATGGAAAATACAGTCAAACAGAAGTGAAAATGAAAATGGTCACATTCTCATCTCCCAGAGACAGGAATCCACTGTTAATGTCTTACTACATAGCCTTCCATTTTCACTTAACCCAAATGAAATGATTCTGTACATAATGTTTTGGTATATGATTTCTATTTTCAGTAAACAATCTCCACCTTGCTGTCAGTTTGAGAACATTTTTATGCCACTCGTACCCTCACTAAAAATCCTAGTGGTGCAAGCATTTCTGATTGGCTGCTAACCTAAAGGTTGGAGGTTTGAACTCACCCAGTGGCTCCATGGAAGAAAGATTATATAAAGATTATAGCCAAGAAAACTTTTGGAGCAGTTCTAGTCTGCACACATTGGGGCACCATGATCAAGGGTCAACTCAATGGCAGCAAATAACAACAACAATATCCAGACCATATTCAATTTCCTCGGTGGACCCAAAAGTGTTCTTCAGAGCTGGCTTGTCCAATGCAACAATTACCCTGAGACTACTCTGAGAACATACTGTTGTTATGTCCTTCTGTTCGTTTCAACTCAGCAGAGTCCCAATTAAGTGACATTGACTTGTGGAAGGAGGAGGCCACCTTCTCTGCAGACAAACCCATAAGCAGTTTCATTAACTTATTCCCTCTCTGCCATATTTCCTGTAACTACATTTTTTTCCCTTTAATTTTAGTTATTATTTCCTGACAATATCTACAAGGATGTCCTTCTCTGATTTTGTCTCCCATTTCTGGCCTGGGGGCCTACGTCTTCTGAACTGCGACAACCTCACCTGGACCTTTCTGCTTCCTTCCCTTATGGTTTGGGCAACACTGTCCACTCCCTCTTAGAATGCAGAGGCATCTTTGCATTTGAACCACCCATGAAGGATGTGGCACTTGTCACCCTGCTGCTCACTGCTGATCCCTGGCTATGCTGCACTGGGGCTGGGAGCTGAGGGACCGAGAGGTTTCCAGTCTCTGGCAGGAAGTGTTCCTCCAAAGAGGATCTGAAGCATACATTTTACACATTTCTCTAATTTTAGGTGTTACCCTGCCTCAGCCACCTGCCTCAAAATCAAAAATATCCTGGTGGCTGAGCACCCAGTCTGCAGTGGCATGGACTTCCCGAGGGTCATCAGGTGTTTTCTTTGGATGGAGTGCTCCTGGCGACACTTGTTCAAGGGTTTGTTCCGAAGAAGTAGCTTGGCATGGAGTGGGGCAGAGAAGAAGACAGAAAGCTGAAGAAGAGGACAGGGAACGAAAAGTCGAGGTGGAATCTCAGTTCTGCCAACATCCTGCATTACTCTGAAGAACCAGCAGCAACTGTAGGGTCCGGAGGGTCCAGCCCCGGCCTGAGAGCTACAGGCACGTCACTCATTTCTTTGTCCCAATTTCCCTTGCTCATTTGTACTGTGGTGGTAATATAAGCTATATCCCAGAATACATTACTGCAGGACTATGCATAAACACATATGCCAAGGGCACTGAGACATGAAACAAAGAGCCAAGTAAGCAGAGACTCACCAGTGCCAGATGGGGAAGTCTGTGAAGGGCACCCACAGGGCTCAGGATCCCAGGAGGTTTCCTAGATGGAGTCCTGGTTGGTGATGACCTGAGAGCTAAGTCAGAGTTGGCTGGGTAAACCCAAACCCAAACCCAAAACTACTGCTATCAAATAGATTCCGATTCATAGTGACCCTATGGAACAGAGTGGAACTGCCCAACCCCCAGCTTCCACCAATATGTGCGGAAACAGACTGCCTTGTCTTTCTCCCAGGAAGCAATTGGTGAGTTCAAACCACAGACCTTTAGGTTTGCAGTCCAATGCTTTAACCCTGTACCATAAGAGCTCCTGCAAGCTGAATACCAAACCAAAAAACCAAACTCACTGACACTGAGTCGATTCTGACTCATAGCGACCCCCTTTGGGTTTCCAAGGTAGTAAATCTTTATGGAAGTAGATTGCCCACTCTTCTTGCTATGGAGTGGCTGGTGGGTTTGAACTGTTGACCTTCTGGTTAGCAGTCAAATGCCTTAGGCACTATGCCACCAAAGCTCCTTGCAAGGTGA
>NW_006921625.1:9398575-9400560 GCF_000298275.1 Orycteropus afer afer
ATACAGATCACCTGATTTAGGGCCCCAGCTTGGCCACCTGTCCTAGTACCGAACCTCCCCACACTGTTTCCTCATCAGTTAAACAGAAACAAGGAACCAGACACCCTGAGTTTGCGGAGGATCCAATGAGAGAAAGACATGCAGGGGATTTCTTCTCGAAGCAGAGCTGTGGACAGTGCACACATGGGGAGGAGGGGGGTGGGACGGGTGGTCACGTGTCATCATTGAGCACGGACTGGGCATCACAATTCATTCTTAGCTATGGTCTCCATTTTACAGAAGGAAGAACAGAGTAGCTTACAAGTGAAACTTCCAAGGTTCGGTAGCTCTCTCAGCTCAGAATTGGCAGAATGTGGTCCCAGAGTCTGTATGCTACACCTCTCCTCTCCACCTCCACAGCAAGGGCCCAATGCCTGTTGCATGTGGATGAGGGATGGTTTCCATGTCAGGGGCCTCTACGAGTGAGTATTTAGTGAAAGAGGCAACCAGGGTCTCTGAGCTGTCTTCATCACTCTGGCACTGAGTCCATGGCTGCTACCTCCCCTGGGAGCCAAGTCCTGCCCAGAGGCTGGGGAGCTAGAACACTGAATTTCAAAGATTGCTCTCCCCATGGCCCTGACCTCCACTTACCAAACCCCAACCAAGATGTCACCCCCACACTGGTCTTCCCACCCCTCAAGGCTTGCCTTTTATGGCCTCATATGTGTTAAATACAAACAATGCCATTACTACCAGGGTGCCTATTCAAGGAGCATTTGGACTTGGCCAAGGGATTCATGTTTTCTCTGGATGGCGTGGGACAGAGATGGGACTGTGGGGTCGGCACTTTGCGTCTCAAAGTTGAAAGTACACTGGCACCAGCCCAGCATTCAGGTTGCTTAGGACTAGAGCAATTTTCAGGCTTTCTTTTCTCCGGAATGTGAATTAGTGGCCTAGGAGGCTCAGTTAATTGAGTCAGCTTCTCTCCCTTCTGCTCTCAAGAACAAAAGAAGGTGGGGAAGCAGCAGGTCCAGGCTTGACAGCGGGCCAGCTCCCAGCTGCCCTTTAGAAGAACTTAGCTGCCGTGGGCTGCACCTCCCAAGGCCTCTCTGCATCTGTCATTTTCTTCTTTTCACCTGAAAAGGGCTAGAAATCCCTGTGCAGAAGAGCAAAAAGGTCTGGGAGCTGCTTCCTGGGTCGATTAAGCTGGAGTGAATGGGAACAAAAAGTGTGGTGATAATTTACCATTTCAACTCTCCTGGTCACATCTTTCTGGTCTTTGAAGCCGAGCCCTCCAGCCTGCTGCCTGGCCCTGCCCCATCAAGGTCCAAATGCTTATTTCATCATCCAGGTCCTTCTCCTGTCCCGCCGTCTACCCAGCTGCACCCCCCAGCCCCCCAGCATGAGCAGCCATTTTGCCATGTGGCTTTGCTGGTTTTCTGTGCCTCCTTCCAACCCCTGGCTCACCCATTGCCCTTGAGCCTGTTCTGACACACGGTGACCGCAGGTGCGTCAGAGTAAACTGTGCTCCCTAGAGTTTTCAATGATGACAGTTTGTACTCAACTACTAACCTGAAGGCTGGCATTTCAAACCCACCCTGTAGTATCATACAAGGCCTGGCAATCTGCAGCCAAGAAACCCAATGGGCCAGTTCTACTCTGTAGCACATGGAGTTGCCATGAGTCAGAACTGACTGGATGGACGGCAATGGGTTTGTTCTTTTGTTGTTGTTGAATCAGTTCTCTACAATAATTCTGTATTTGCGTGCAGGACAATCACATACACACGTTTCCAGGATGACAACCCACCTTAGAATTTCAACATAGCATATGTATGCTTGTGTCTGCGAAACTTATTTTGAACAGTGGAATCCAGAGAAAAGCTCCTATTATTTAACGCTGGCTCATCAAGTCTACCCAGTGATCTGAGAGCATGAATTGATGGACTGTCTGGTGAACCCAATTACGTTTCCAAAACTTAGCTGTTATAACAGCCAAAACTTTCC
>NW_006921625.1:9400965-9404421 GCF_000298275.1 Orycteropus afer afer
ATGGTCCTGACATTTCCTGGGAGGCACCCAGCTTAGGGTATCAAATAAAGCAAAGCACACTAGAGAAGACTTTGGATTCACAGGCAAAGATGACCAGGGAACCCCTTCAAAGATCCTTCATGTTCCGTTTTCTGCCAGACTGCACTCCTGGACTCCATTCTTTGCTCAGTGCGGCAAACGTACCTTCCTGTTCATTCTGGTTTCCAATCATTATCCATTGCCAGTGCTGGGGAGATGCTGACTTTGAGTCCTCTTTGTTGCTGTGGTTAGTCCCCTTCGATTGGCTGCAACTCATGACGACTTACACGTAACAGAATGAAACGCCACCTGGTCCTGTGCCACCCTCATGGCCCTTGGTATGTTGGAGTGCACTGCTGTGATTACTGTGTAATCCATCTCACTGAGGGCTTTCCTTGTTTTTGCTGGTCTCTAACTGCCAAGCATGACATCATTTTCCAGCAATTGGTCTTTCCTGAGGAAGTCCAAAGTAAGAGAGTCAGAGTCTCACCATCTTTGCTTCTGAGAAACGTTGTTGTTGTTGTTGTTGTTCTGTGCGGTCGAGTCGGACCCAACTCTTAGCAACCCCTCCTTGGGTTTCCAAGGCAGTGTCACTATGGAAGTAGATTGCCCAGTCTTCCTTCCAAACCGTCGGTTTAAATTTCCTCGATGCTGATTTGTTTGTTCTTTTGGTGCCCATAATATAGTCAATATATTCCACCAATGCCACAGTTGTGGACTGTTTGGCCTCCTCAAATGTTCTGTGTGTGATTCGTGACCAACATTGCCATAGCTCTTGAGACAGAAAACATTTAGTTAGACTTGAAAAAATTTTCAAATACTTAGGCATATTCTCAATGTGCAGACAATGGACAGGCTGTTTCTATTTTTATGAGGCTATTGTTTTTCATTAAAGGCAAAGGCCTGACCACATAGGTTGAGGTTTATGCAGAACTAGGGCCAGGGTAAATGTGTTCATGGAGATTTGCTGCTGTAGTTATTTCCCTTGAGTGTGTATCACCTTTAGATGGATTTTTCATAACGTGAAAGGGAGAGTGATGGTTTTTTCATAATCTGAAAGAACACACTCATTTTCATAGTATTTTTAAAGAGGTTTTTACGTCCATTCCTGTATATAAAGAATGCAATCTGTTCATGACCATATTGGTAAACCTGTTGTAGCTTTGAAGGGAGCTCCCCACGAGTAATACATGTCCTTAATGCTCCAATCTCCAGAGGGATCAAAGGCCTGCCTATGTGGGGATATTTTAGGTATTACAACCAGGATTTCCACAGTGGAGTACCTACTATATGCAGAAAAAAATGTTGAACAATGGAAGAAACACCAAAAGAAGATGGAAGGAATACACAGAGTCACTGTACCAAAAAGAATTGGTCAACGTTCAACCATTTAAGTAGGTAGCATATGAACCAATGGTATCGAAGGAAGAAGTCCAAGTTACATTGAAGGCACTGGCACAAAGCAAGGTTCCAGGATTGGCAGAATAATAATTCAGATGACTCAGCAAATGGATGCTACACTGGTGCTCACTCCTCTATGCCAAGAAATTTGGAAGACAATGTTGGCCGCAAACCTGGCCAACTGACTGGAAGAGATCCATATACATGCCCATTCCAAAGACGGGTGAGCCAATAGAATGTGGAAATCATCAAACAACATTATTAATATCACACGCAAGAAAAATTTTGCTGAAGATAATTCAAAAACAGTTGCAGCAGTGTACCAACAGGGAACTGCCAGAAACTAAGGTAGATTCAAAAGAGGATGTGGAATGATGGATGTCTTTACTGATGTCAAATGGATCTTGGCTGAAAGCAGAGAATAATAGAAAGATGTTTACCTGGTTTATTGACTGTGCAAAGACGTTCAACTGCATGGATCATAAATTATGGGGAACGTGAAGAAGGGAACCTCCAGAACACTTAGTTGTGCTCATTATGAACCTGTACATGGACCAAGAGGCAGTTGTTTGGACACAATGAGGAGATACTATGTGGTTTGAAATCAGGAAAGGCATCAGCTTGTATCCTTTCACTATACTGATTCAATCTGTATGCTGAGCATATAATCCAAGAAGCTGGGCTATATGAAGAATGCGGCAACAGGGTTGGAAGAAGAATCACGGTTTGCAGGTGACACAACCTTGGTTGCTGAAAGTGAAGAAGACTTGAAGCATTTACTGATGAAGATCAAAGGCTACAGCCTTCAGTATAGATTACATTTCAACATAAAGAAAAATTCTTCACAACTGGACCAATAAGCAGCATAATAATAAATGGAGAAAAGATTGGAATTGTCAAGGATTTAGTTTTACTTGGTTCTACAATTTTAGAAGCAGCAGTCAAGAATCAAACAACACATTGCATTGAGCAAATCTGCACAAGACCTATTTAAAGTGTTAAAAACCAAGGACATCACATTGAGGACTGAAGTGCACCCGACTTAAGTCGTGGCGTTTTCAATCCCCTCATATGCATGTGAAAGCCGAACAATGAATAAGAAAGACTGAGGAAGAATTGATGCCTTCAAATTATGGTGTTGGTGGAGAATATTAAATTATATCATAGACTGCCAGAAGGATGAACAAATCTATCTTGGTAGAAGTACAGCCAGAAAGCTCCTTGCAAGTGAGGATGGCAAGACTTTGTCTAAAATACTTTGGACATGTGATCAGGAGGGATCAGCCTCTGGATAAGGACATCCTGCTTGGTAAAGTGTAGGGTTATTGAAAAAGAGGAAGCTCTTCAATGAGATGGATTGACACAGCAGGTGCGACAATAAGCCAAACACAGCCATGACGGAGAGGAGAGCTGTGGAACAAACAGTGCTTCTTTCTGTTGTACACAGGGTCTCTGTGAGTCAGAACTGACTCAACGGCACCTAACAACAACAGTGCTTGGGGCTAGAGGTGTAAAGTTGGGTAGGATTCTGTTCAGGAATTCAAGGAGACTGTGATATAGATATGAACATGTATCCATGTCATATAATATGAACAAAGAGGTCTTATTGCATTATCAATAGTATAACATGTTATAAGATTCTCAAGGAAGGTTTTATTTTAGTAGAGGACTAGGAAAAGACTTCATGGAAGAGGTAACATTCCAGTTGGATCTCAAAGATGGGGCAAGAGTTTAATACACCCGCTTTTCACTCTTAACATAGTTAGGTTCTAAAGACCAGGTCATTATGTGAAAAGCGACATTGTGCAAAAATGGAGGATGACAACATCACATCACAAAATGAAGGATGACTACATCTTTACATAACTGCCAAATTAATCAACACATAACTGCCAAAGAACTGAGTATCATGACCCAGACAAGTTAATACATAGTTTTAATCATCACAGCCAGCATTATTCTTGCCTAGCCCGTTGGCATTCATTACTGCCAGAGTTGCATTGCTAATGCACAAAATAGTCAGAGAGCAGATTTTTT
>NW_006921625.1:9404901-9406244 GCF_000298275.1 Orycteropus afer afer
GGACCAATCTAGAACTGCCCTCATTGCTCCCAGTCAGAGAATAGCTGTCCTTGCATTAATCCTTCAGAAGTGGACAAAAAAGCCAGTGTGAGATTTCTGAGAATTTTCTGGGCAAATCTTGTACCATTCTATTCTATATCCCTAGTTACAATGTTGGGGCCAGAAAACATGGAACTCCAGGCACGCCAACTTTGCCTCTATACCCATTGTCATTGAGTTGATTCTGACTCATAGTGACCCTCTAGGATAGAGTAGAGCCCCATAGGGTTTCCAAGGCTGTACATTGTTACAGACAAAGACTGTCACATCTTTCTCCCATGGAGTGGCTGGTGGGTTCAAACTGATTGATGACCGTTAGGTT
Source organism: Orycteropus afer afer (assembly GCF_000298275.1). Taxonomy (NCBI): domain Eukaryota; kingdom Metazoa; phylum Chordata; class Mammalia; order Tubulidentata; family Orycteropodidae; genus Orycteropus; species Orycteropus afer. The sequence continues at coordinate 9,405,263 of NW_006921625.1, forward strand.
AGCAGTTGTGTGCTTAAACCTTGCCTGTAGCAGGGACAAAACATCAATATTGGATTGCAAGTTGTTTTCTACTCAAATGACCCAAAATATTTTTCTCATGTGTAGAGGCATCACCCAGGTTCTTCAGGAGAATAGCAGTGACCCACATCAGAGCTTACGACAGCCTAGACTCCTCCAGCATCACCTGGGACTTCCTTACATGCTCATTTTAGAAAAGGATGACACATAGGGGACGTAACAAAAGCAAGACTATGTCAAAAGTGGCACACAGGGAGCTGAAACTGTCCTCAGCAGAACTCTCCACTGCCTTGTTTCTCCTTCTGAGGAGGGAACTGTGTGTCTCATGCTTGAGTTGCTGTAGCTTAGAAAGATCCTTCAGTCATATGAGTCACCAGGAGAAGTGATTTTTACTTGGAATATTCTCATACTCAGAAAAATCACACAAATACAAATTCATTTAGACACACAACTCTGTCCTGTAGCTACCAAAATCTTTAGAAGAGGAGACCACTAAGGGCAGGATTTTTCTTTGATTATCTATGTGGACATTAGAATTATAGAACATTATGCTTTAGACAATGATCTCTAGAGTTCTTCCAGTTTAGCTTCAGCCAGTGAAAATGACTCTCAAGTGTTCCTCTCACTACTGGTTATCATCAATACTTGAACACTTCCAGTGATGAGTAACCTACAAAATTAATCACACATTGTGGGGGCCAATCTGATGCAAAGTCAACCCACAGTTCAAACCTGTGCATTTCCAAAACCGTTTATTTAGCTAAATTAATGATTGCAATTTTGCCTTTGCAGTTACACAGTTTGATCCAGCCTAAGTATGAAGAAGTCAAGGGATTTGGAAAATTGAGTTATTTTTCAACATGGCCTCTTGATGGCCATAACTGATCAGGTCATGCTTTCTTTTCCAACCCAGTGTCACTGCCCTAAGAGGTTCATCATCTCAAGCCTAGGGGTATAATGTTGT
>NW_006921625.1:9418739-9455822 GCF_000298275.1 Orycteropus afer afer
TTCTTGATTCATTGTCCAGTTTTTGCATGCACATGAGGTGATGTGGGTCAGGCACACCTCAGTCTTCAAAGTGATATCTTTGCTTTGTAACACCTTAAAGAGGTCTTTTGCAGCAGATTTGCCTAACGCAATACATCATTTGATCTCTTGACTGCTGTTTCCAGGGCAGAGATCCCATTGAAAAGCAACCTCTTCCCCCATGGACAGTCAGGCTTTTTCAAAGTCTTCTGCTCTTGTGAACAGTTGTTGTAATGTTTATTTGTGGGGTGGGGTGGTGGAGTTTTCCTAGCTCTTCTTGCCCCAATGAGCCAAACGATCAGGTGGGCAACATTGGCCACAGAGGCTACCTGTGGATCACAACAGCTGGCCTGTCTGCCCTGGGTTTTCCATCACCTGCAGGGCCTGGGCATAGGGTCCCAGGAAGTAGTTCAGGTGGAGGCTGGGTCTGCTGCTGCTTTGCCAAGCTCATTGCCAGTGTTCACTCCGGCTGCACCTTTGACAATTAGAATGACCTTCCTCCATGCACCTGCCTCCTGGGCAGAACCGTGGGTGGGACTTCTGTTTCCATTGCATCTTACCCTTCAGACCAAAACTATAGGAAAATGCCCCGCATGCTGCCTCTGCCGTTTCAGCCTCGAGCGCCTGTGGATTTGGTAATTTGACATTTACATTTTCTTCTGCCGCTTCATCTTAAATTGATCAGCCGGATGAAACTCAAGATCGTTGGTCCTGTTTCAATATTTAATCACTTGGCTCAGTCTGGAATGTCATTAAGCTAAAATAGGAAACTTATTTTCAAAAAGCACTTTGCAGAGGACTGGTTACTTTACTAAGGCATCTGTCTCAAGGCACAGAAACAGCCTTTTTCCTTCTCTTTCCTCCCTTTCTTACCATTGATAGCTTACAGGTGAGCCAGAAGGTGGACTGTGATTTCCTAGCACCACCAAGCTATCCAGTACCATAAAAATGTCTTAAGAGTTAGGGAGAGTTTCTCATGGCTGCATCTGGCTGGTAAGACTGGGACAGGCCAGATTAGGAGAATTCAGGACAAGAGCAGCAGTAAGAACCACCACAGACCAGCAGCAGCCTATAGGACCTACTATGTGTCAGACATCATCTTATTTAATGTGTGTCAACTACTTATCAATAAGGAAACTGAGTCATGGAGAGGCCAATTAACTTACCAAGAGTCACATAGTCCAAGGGTGGGAGAGTCCCAAAGACCAGGTTGAGTAGGAGTGGCATTAACCAGGGGAGACACTGAGTGCCTTCCTGTATCAGGAAGACAGAGCTGGTGGCAGGACAGCAGTTGGGGTCGTAGCCGGGGATACAAGAATGAGCCCTGATCTAATGGAGACATAAAGGCTGTAGGGAAACAGAGGGAGGAAGTGGACGGTGGTTGGAATAACATGAGCTCTGGGGCTAGTCTGACTGCCCATGTGGCTCCTGGTACATGTTTCTTATGTGTCTTTTGAGTGTCAGTTTCCTGATCTTTACAATAGAAAAGATTATCCTAAGCCACAGGTAGTTGTGAGGTTTAAATAATATGATGAGTTGAAATAGCCAGGCTTGGTAATAAATGACTGGCTAGAGCTGGAAAAGCCAAGGTCCCAACCCTCCCATGGCTATAGGAGTCCCCATCCCAGAAAGGTCTCAGTGCCCAATCTGATACTGTTGTTGTTATGTGCTGTCGAGTCAGCCCCAACTCATAGCGATCCCTCCTTGGGTTTCTGAGGCAGTATCACTACGGAAGTAAATTGCCCAACCTTCCTTCTGAGGAATGTCTGGTGGGTTTGAGCCACCAGCCTTCTGGTTAGCAGTCAAGTGCCTTAGGCACTACACTACCAGAGCTCTACCTGAACAATTTCTCTCAGAAAGATCAACACAAGCTAGTCCCCATGAGGTGGTAGTTAAAGATGTCCCAAATGTCCAAACTATCGTGCCTCTCCATCATTTCAGACATTAACTCCTCCTCCTCCTCTCAGTAATGTCCCTATCTTAGGGTTCTGTATTTTACTATAACACCTCACAGCACTCACAGACACCCAAGGGATCATCTCTTGTAGTGGTGGTGGAGGCTGGGAGGCTGGCAGGCTGGCAAGTCCCAGGTCTGTAAGTAGGTCTGAAGGATCCTCCCAACTCTCAGGGTTAGAAAAACCTAAATCAACAGATCAGATGATGGCTGCTGTCTCAGATCCAGGGGTGAGATGATGATGACCCATGAGGCAGAACTGGAGCAAGAGGGAGGGTGAACCTCCCCCAGAAGATTCCTATATATACCCTCAAGGTAGCTAAGGGTGGTGATTTGAGCTATACTCTCCAGCAAGGTGGGACTCAAGATACATCCCATCTGTTTTGGTTACTTTGTGCTGCTCCATCAGAAATACTCCAAGTGGATGAGTTTAACAAGCAGGACTTTAAAAGCAGCTACTTAGTTGCTCACGGCAAATTCCACCATGGAGCCCGATTGCCAGTCATTATAGGGAATAACTACTATGAACTGCCCAGCCAAGTTGACATTCAACCTTAACTACCACACCACCTTAAATAGGCATGGATAATAGGATTTACAAGACATCACAAAATGGAGGACAATGGCTAGAAGAGCCACATCAAGCAATTCATTGCAGACACACAGCACCCTCGCAATACATGTCAATCATCTCTGTCATTGTTCCTATGCAGAAGAGACTCTAGGGGAAATCTCCCTGATGCAGCTGAGGTTTTTGGACTTCTCTTTCTGGTCCCCAAGTCTAGAGAGTGGGGCTGGATCTCCAGAGCTGTGAGGACTCCCTCTGCTTATCCTAAGTAGCTTGGATAGCACCTGCTTTCCTCTGGGAAGGGTGGGCACCTCCTCCCAAGCCAAATGACTCCCTGATGGTAAAGGAGCTATGAAGAAGGGGATAATCCTAGGACAGGAAGTGGTTCTACCAGGAAAAGTTTGAATACCTTTGTCCTCACATGTAACAACTGCCCCCCAGAACCCTAGTCCAACAGGACTCCTGGCAATGACTTTGTCCTCAGTGGGATGGGGTGGTGGGAGGTCAGGAAGAGGTGAGGAAAGCACTCTCCTTTCCTAACCTTCACAGGCCTGAAGGTCCACCACCTTCAGAGAAGGATTGGCAGAATTGCATTTGTCCATATTTTCCCAAGGGATATGCCATTTCAAATCAGTCTCTCCAAAGGTGCATGACTTTTAATGTTTGAGATCTGCCACATCTCTCTGCACCCTCCTCAATCAAAAGAGGATGCCTTTTCCTACGTACACCCCAGAGTCAAGTGAGATGGGAAATGTGCTGAGATGCAAGGGGCTTGATTGCTATTCAAGGACCCAAAGACTATGTGCCCCTTTGGTTGGTTCTGAGAGGCTGTTTGTATAGTTGCAGCTACTAAAGGTCACAGCACAGGTAGAGCCTGTGCTCCAACCACCCACACAGAGCATCAGCTTTTCTGCACAGCCCAGGGCCTGCTGCCTCCTCCTTGATTTTCTGTCCTTCTCTTCAGAGTAGCAGCCTTCCCACCTCAGCATCCTAGGAGCCATCTCAGAAACCAGTAAGGTATTTTGGCCAGTTGTGCTGCAATTTCCAATACCCTGCCTCTGAAGGAGGCTAGGCTAGCCTGCATTGCAGATGAGGAAACTGACACAGAGGTTGCCTAGGACCTTCTGAACACCCACCATATGTTTGGAGCATGCTTGGCCTTAGGAGTTCTGCTTCCCCCAAATTCAGGTTCCGGTGCCCTTGAAGCTAGTGGAGACATGTGACCTGGATCCCCTCTATTCTATCTATTGGACTGAGTGATTTTGTTCCATACAAAACCCATTTCACAGGTGCAGGAAGTAGCATGAATGTCTGGCTTTGGGGAATGACTGTTGCAAGAGAGTGCTCCTGGGTTAGAAGTGGCAATCACAAGAGAGTGTCAGTAGTATATGTGGCTGTCTCACCAGGCCAGTTCTGTGAATCATGTTAAATATTGCACTTAAAAGGCTGTTCTCCAGCCGCTCCAACAACTCTGTGAGATTCCAAATGTCCATTCAATACACTTCTTTTTAGTTTAATCCCCCTGGTTATTGCTTGCATCCAAAATCCCTGCCTAATTCAACAGGCCACAGACATTACAAGGCAGGACAAGGCTTGACCTCATGTCTTATGACTCCAAGGTCTACAAACTATTCCTCCAGCGACCTTCCAACAGAGACTCTTTCCCAGGCCATAAGTCCTTTGGTTTCATTTTATTCTATCCATTCATTCAATAAAGAGTAGATACTACCATGTTCTAGGAATGGTGTTTGTGCTCTCTTGTTGTTGTTGTTATTTGCCATCGAGTCAGACCCAACTCATAGCGACCCCTCCTTGGGTTGCTGAGGCAGTAACACTACGGAAGTAGATTGCCCAACCTTCCTTCTGAGGAGTGGCTGGTGGGTTTGAACCACCAGCCTTCTGGTTAGCAGTCAAGTGCCTCAGGCACTACGCTACCAGAGCTCCTTTGTGCTCTCTAGTGCTGCTCTAATAGAAAATACCACAAATGAATGACTTCAATAAACAGGGGTTTATTCTCGTACAGTTTAGAGGGCTAGAAATCTGAGTTCAAAGTGCCAGCTCTAAGAGTTGGGTGAAAGCCCCTTGACCTTGGGCTTTAGCTCTGCCCCTTGCTCCCAGCCCTTGAAGCTGGAGGCTTCTCTGAACTCAGACAGCTGCTGGCTGCTGAGGCTGACAAACCCAAGGTCAACAAGTAAAATAGCACAGTCCCCAAATTATCAAGCAACACAGCAGGCCACTCGTTCAAGTCCAGAACCAGTCTCAGGATTGGCAGACAACATGGCAGTCCATTGAGATGAAGACTCAGCCAAATGCAGGATCCAGATGTGCCAAAAAGCTCAGAGACCTTCCTCAAATCTTCTTACATACTTGGGGCAGACCACATCCCTAAGGCAGCTACTCAGCTGCTCACAGTAGATTCCACCATGGAGCTGATACCAGTTTCATGGAGAATAACTACATCCAGCTGCCCAGCCACTCAAACCCAGGCCCAGCCAAGTTGACACACAACCTTAACTACCACAACTCCACCCCTTGTCAACTTGGCACCTATACAAATCTCCTTCACTGGGTGGTCTGAGTCTCTTAGTTCATCTGAGTGGCCACCTTAACCCCTTGGCCTGGCAGGTCCCATTCCTCTGCCCCTTGGGTGTGGCAGCCCTACCCCCTCACTTTTGGTCAGCAGCTATGGCCCCATCCCACTGGCCCTCATGAATGGCAGCCCCACGCTCTGGAACCAAATTGGTGAAGATCTGACTCTTTGAAATCTAGGAGGCTGTGGTGGTTCCACCCCCAGAGGCCATGATCCTGCACTTCAAGGCTGAGGCAGCTCTGCTGCCCATTTTCTTGGTCTCTCAGCTCCTGCTAATTAATGCCCAAAGGCAACCCACTGTACCAGGAAGCTTCCTGCCCAAAGGCACTCAGCTTTCTCTCTCCACAGGCTAGCAAGCCTGTGGCTCCATCTCATGCCAGGCTCTACCAGTTGGCAAGAGGCAGAGCTGAAGCCCAAGGTCAAGGGGCTTTCACCCAGCCCCTAGAGCTAGCACTTTGAACTCATTCTGGCCTCCTAAGTTGTAAGAGAATAAACCCCTGTCTGGTAAAGTTGTTCATTTGTGGTATTTTCTGTTAGAGCAGCACTGTTGTTGTTATGTGCCATCGAGTCAAACCCGACTCATAGCGACCCCTCCTTGGGTTTCCGAGGCAGTATCACTACGGAAGTAGGATTGCCCAACCTTCCTTCCAAGGAGTGGCTGGTGGGTTTGAACCGCCAGCGGTCTGGTTAGCAGGCAAGTGTCTTAGCCACTATGCTACTAGAGCAGCACTAGAGAGCACAAACAGCATTTGGTACCAGGAGTCAGGTACAACCACATCCAGCTGCCCAGAGACCCAAAACCAGGCCCAGCCAAGCTGACACACAACCTGAACTACCACACCTGGGGACACAGCCATGAACAAGTCAGCCACAGCCCACTGGGTGAATAAAACTATAAATGGTACACAAATAAACAAGCAAGTACAGACTGTGATAAGTGTATGTTGTTGTTATGTGCCATCGAGTCAGACCCGATGCATAGCAACCCCTCCTTGGGTTGCCAAGGCAGTATCGCTATGGAAGTAGATTGCCCAACCGTCCTTCTGAGGAGTGGCTGGTGGGTTTGAACCACCAGTCTTCTGATTAGCAGTCAAGTGACTTAGGCACTACAGGTGATGCTATTAAAAATATAGCTGAAGAAGACTGTAAATAAAGTGGTTTCAGAAGAGAGAGGCAAAGCAATTGCCCACATGCATGGCTGGATGAGACCTGCTGATCTGAAGGCCTTTCTCAAGTCACGTAGTCTGCTTTGTGGGAGACTGTGTAGCTGTCCTGAATGTGTGTCAGGTCCACAAACAGGACAGTGAAGCACACAGCATTGTTCAGCTATGTGTGTTCCCACCAGGATGTTCCTGTCTCTATCGTAGCATCACTTCCCAGTCCAGGGATGGGGAGCTATAGAGTGCCCTGACAAGGGCATATCTTGCTTCTCTTCCATGTCAGTATCTACAAGGAACGTCTTGCCCAAGCTTTTCCTTCAGGGAGCTCAAAGGCCAATTAATGCAGTGTAGGGGAAAAAAAAAAGCCATGAGTTGCAGTCACTTAGATCTGTCTGGGAATTCTCAGCCTCAGAAGCTAATTTCATCCGACTCTAATATGCACATTCAATACACCTGTCAGTGCACAATGTGGAAAACAAGAGAAATTATGGGGCAGCTGACACTGCTTGCAGCTGGAGTTCTGGCTAAACACTGAGCAGTAAATTAACTTGATTTTAAATTGGATTAATTTACACTGTAATAATTTTACATGATGTCATGTGTAAATGTATGTCTAAATACCCTCCCCACAGTGTGTTCATGTGGTGGGTATGCATGCTGCTCTTTGTGTGACTGTGTCTGTGCACGTTTGTGCATGTGCACCCATGCATGTGCATGTGCACACATGTATGTGCATGTGTGTGGTGGAGGAAGAGTGGAACATAGCATGCTATAGCCGACCAGATTTCACTTCTGATTCTCCTGCCAAATAGCTGGGTCTTGTCACTTCCCCTCGTGCACTTTTCTTTTTCTTCTTCTTCTATGTTGTGGATTAACTTGTGATTCCCAGAAAGACACAGTGACATCCTAACCCCTGGAGTCTGTGAACGTGCCTTTGGAAACAGGTTCTTTCTTTGCAGATGTTCTCAGTGAGGTTGTGCTAGTTGAGCTCCGTCTGCCTTGTAGATAGTGGCAAATTTTGGCCTGAATTTGCATGTTATCACTCTTGGTTTTCAATGTTGTTGTGACTGGCTGTCTTTTTTCTGGAATTTATGGATCTTTGAAGCACAGGGTTTGGAATGCTGTGTAAGGAGTTGTAGCCAAATGTCGTTTTTTGGTTTGAGGAATTTAAAGATTCTTTTGTTACTCATCTCACGTTTTCTATCAATGAGAAAAATTTTCCAGGAGTGTCTGACCCTGCGTGTGCCAAGATCTTGATTAGTAGCTCTCAGATGAGATCCATGCCTAGACCCAGAGTATCTAGGCACTAGAGGAAGTAGACTGTAGTGAGGAAGAACACAGGGACTGAGGGATCATAGGCACCACCCTGCTGAGGCCCAGAGAGGCTGAGTACACCCCACACTCACTGCAGCCCTACACTTAGACATCATTAATCTTTTGAACAAGGGAGGCCAGAGAAGAATTGATACCTTTGAATTACAGTGTTAGCAAAGAATATTGCATATGCCATGGACTGCCAGAAGGATGGACTAAGCTGTCTTGACAGAAGTACAGCCAGAGTGCTCCTGAGAAGGGAGGATGATGAGATGTCATCTCACATACTTTAGACATGCTTTCAGGAGGGACCATGCCTGAGAAGGACGAGACCCTCAACAAGATGGATTGGCACAGTAGCTGTAACAATGTGTTCAAATGAATTGTGAGGGTGGCACAGAACCAGGCTGTGTTCATTTTGTTGTACGAAGGGTCACTATGAAGGAGCTCTGGTGGTGCAGCGGTTAAGACATTTGGCTGCTAACCAAAAGGTCAGTGTTTTGACCCACCAGCCGCTTCGCAGAATAAAGATGAGGCAGTCTGTTTCTGTAAAGATTCACAACCTTGAAAACCCAGTGAGTGTTGCTGCTATGAATTGGAATTGACTCAATGGCAGTGAGTTTGGTTTTGGTTTAGGGTCTCTATGAGTTGGAACCAACTCGATGACATCTAACAACAACAACACAGTCTTTAGGGTGTAGGCATGGTCACCTCACTTCCCAGGAAGCCCGGAGGTGGGCTTCTGGATCAGCTTCTTTAGAAAGAGCTCGCTGCAGACAGTTACCTGAGGAGGTGGAGCTAGCCTGGATCAAGAGCAGCAACTCCTCCACACCCCTGTCTGCAGAAGATGGAGCTGTCCATGGTCCTGACTGCAATCCACACCATTCAAATCAAAACCAAACCCACTACCGTGGAGTCGGATCCAACTCACAGCGACCCCGCCTTGGGTTTCCAAGGCAGTATCACTATGGAAGTAGGTTGCCCAACCTTCCTTGCGAGGAGTGGCTTGTGGGATTGAACCGCCAACCTTCTGGTTAGCAGTCAAATGCCTTAGGCACTATGCCACCAGAGCTCCCACCCCATTACTGCTCACTTACTTCTGTTGGATCCTGACTGCTCACCAAGCTTGCTTCCTGCCTTGTTTAAGCAAGTTCTGGCCTTCATTCCCAGAGCCAGCATGCCCTATTCCATTCTCTGCCTGATCTACCCTGCTCTCAACTTTGGATCAGCTAATTAGGTGGCCAGTGATCATCTATGACTAACACGGATCCTATCACTAATGCTGAAGCCAGAGCAAAGTCTTTGGAGTCACCCTGATAGTTACCAAATGCTTGAATGCCAATTTATACCAGTGTGGCCTTGGGCAAATTGCTTAGCTTTCTAAAGCTTCATTTGTTTACCTGGGACATGGGAATAATAACATGGTTCTAAAGATAGAAACGAGATGACACATGTGGTCCATATAATGCTCCAAATAGTGCAGAAGAGCAACCAATATGTTTCCTTCCAATTTCCTGGTAATTACTAAACTCTTAAGAACCATCTTTGTTCAAGTACTTCTTGATACAAGTACCTCTCGGGGAAATGTGGGAAGAAAGCCCCATTAAGAGTTTTTGTTTTTGAGTCAGAAGCCATCTGTGCCACAACTGGAGTAAAGAATTTAGGATCAGTCACAGAGTTTCTGTGTAGAAGGCAAACCTCCTGGATTGGAGAGCATAAGAGGGCACCTCTTCTCACCTTTATTATTAACTGATCATTGACTCTTTGGTAGCAAAACTGTCTATGATGAGCAGGACACCTGGGAGGTGCTGCTGTATATGGTAGAGGCAGAGGCCTGTGTTCCATGGAGGCTATGGTCTGGTGGTGATGGCTGCCCTGTGCTAAGCGGTTGGACCCCTCTGTGTGCCAAGCTTTGCAAGCAGCTTTATGAGCAAGAAAATGGTTGCTATTTCAAGCCATTAAGGTCTGGGGTGGCTTGTTATATGATGATAAATAACAAAAATGCTCTTTCATATACTCTAGGTGTATTTGTGTGGAGCCACTGGGGGGGGGGGAACTCTGGGGGAAATGGGAGGGACACAGATGACTGCAAATGGGTTTTCATGGGTCAAGGAATGAATGAATGAATAGGTCAGGGAATGACAACCGTGGGAAGTTAGTCTCTTATTATCTCCCATTTCATAGAAAATGAAACCGAGACACAGAGTAAACTTACACCCAAAGTCCACAGCTATTACTGGAGCCAGGATTTCAACACAGGTGTGCCCAACTGCAAAGTGACTGTAATGCTTCTGAATAACATGCTAACCTACAACTCAATGCTAATCTGCAACTCTCGAAGGGAAGGGAAGACCTATATGCAGGTCAACTGTGACAGGGTTGCCAGACTTAATAAATAAACATACAGGGCACCCAACCAGTTAAACTTGAGTTTCAGAGAGAAAGAGAGGGAGAGGGAGAGGGAGAAGGAGACAGAGTGAGAGGGAAATATTGACTCTTAAGTGTTCAAAGGAGTGAGATATAATTTCTCCTTAGAGCAATCTAGGCTTCCTGGAGAAGGCCACATTTGAGCTGGCTTGTGTAGTTAGAGAGGCAATAGTTCCAAAACATTCCAGATAACTGGAAGATTGGGCAATCTACTTCCATAGTGATACCACCTCAGAAACCCAAGGAGGGGTCGCTATGAGTCAGATCCGACTCCACGTTAGTGGGTTTGGTTTGGTTTGGTGCAAGGCAAAGACAAGACATGAAGGATGATGCTGGAAGCAGGCTCAGAGGCCAGAAGGATGAATGGGAGCCTTGAGGGCTGGGATACTGAGGTTGAGTCTGTTAGGTAGGTGCTGAGGAGTTAGTGGGGTTGATTTTACACACATCCCCAAAGACGTGGTGTGGGATAACTCCTTTGTTGCTTCTCTGAGACCTTAGGTTCATGGAGACAACCTTCCCCAATTTCAGCTTATTACAATATCCCACCTTTCCCCTTGCCATTCTTCAGGCTGCTGACGGCCCCTCAGGAGCCAGCCAGGTAAGGGAGAAGTCTTTCCTTCCCATCCTTTGACTCTTAGAAATAATGAAATGCTTGATGTGTCAACTCAGAGGATCACTCCCTAGCATGAGGCAGGAGGCACCTATAGGTCTGCCTATCCTCTGGAGGTCTGTCCTCCAGGAAAACCTGTCTACTTGGGACTAGAAGCTGCAGCCTCTGCTGAGCTACAGTGTTAAGCAGAGAACATCCATCATCCCACCTGACAGGATCCAGCACAGGGGATACGTCAGTTGAAGTCAAGCAACAGCTGAACTGGTTTTATCTAATGACACCACTAACATTTAAAAATCTTCCACTTTAAATAAAGCTTTTGTGAGATTATTCAGAGAAAGCCCCAGACCTTCCTCCATGCAGGAGCAGGGCCTCATTAAGACTGGAGAGAGTCTTTCCTGTCTTCATGAAAACCTTTATTTCAGGAGCACAGGAGTTAAGGCAATGATTGCACTTGGTGCATGGTGAACACATTGTGAAAAAAATGCATGCAGTTCAACAGCTTGTCAACAAAACTCTGTAACAGGAATTAACTGCCTGCCACTGGCCAAACTACCTTTGTATTCACTGGAGCAGAACTTGAAATTCTTCTGAGTGGGTCACATATTCTAAACACTGAAAAATACTTGGCAGAATAAATGAGGTTATTTTTTCCCACTCTTGTCATCATAGGCCCAGAGCTAATTACAGATATATTTCAGGTTTCTAAAAGCAAAACCCACAGTTGCAGGTAGGCATAAAAGGGCAGTGTCTTGATGAAGATGATGTGAAGAGTAGGGTTGACCTCCTTCTGAACCAGTGGGCCCATCTGCAGTACCCTCCCTCAGGGCCCCTCCAGAGATGGGTTTCCTGCCAGACCAGGCAGTCTCTCGAAGCTGAGTCACTGTCTGATGCTGAGCACCAGGAGGGAATGTGTGGGTAGAAACAAGAGGTCACCAATGCTTGCCTCCCAGAACAAAGCCGAGGGCTGTTGCCAGTTCACTGTCCTCTTGTTCCATAGGCCTGTTCTTGTGCCTGGGGGACCTCCAGGTGTCCTTGAGGAGACATTGGCAAGAAAGGCTTGTAGGTCTGGTGGCCCTGTGATATTGATCGAGTCACTATAGCTGTTGACGGGGTCTGTTCCCAGGTTGACTCAGTTTCCACCTGTCATAATCACAATTGTGACTACCTTTTTTGACCTAGAACCTTTGTTCTGTGATCCTCAAAAACAACAGCAGGATGGAGGTGGGAAAGCATGCTGAGGTCCCTGAAGCCCATTCATCATGAAGTTCCCAACATTCATGTGCATCACAATCTCCAAGCAGATGTCTGGCTAGAGACTCCAGTGGGCAGGTCCAGGCTGAAAGGTTGTGATCTTTGAGACAGGCAAAAGTTTGGGTGATTCTAATGCAGGATGTCTTCTTGCTAAGTCAGCTCACCTGATGAGGGCTTGCAGTGCTGCAAACTAGGTGACTGCTACCTGCAAGGGAGTAAATCCAGTCAGTAAGAGGCCATAACAGACCTCCAGGATCAGGCTCTGAAAGCTGGAACTTTCTGACCATGAGATGTGAAGAACAGCCAGTCAGTTAGTGCCCATTTGGAAGGAGCCCAGTAGTCAGCGGCAGAGTCAATGGCTTTGCAGGGCCCCAAGAGGAACCATTGGTTGATCAGATGAATGGGTTTTCTCCCCAGTCCGATGATGGCAAGTTTATTTTCCCCAACACTGTACTCTGAGAAAGCTAAACCTAGGAAAAGTTGAAAACATTGTGCCCTGAACACCTGCGACTTTTCCCTGTGTGCTCTTCGTCTGTAGTCACCAGAATCGTTAGAGTTTTCCACACTTACTCTCTCCCTCCCTCCCTCCTTTTCATATAAATGAAAAAGTGTACACATATGTGTATGTGTGCTGTTAGCAGTCAGATGCCTTACGCACTACGCCACCAGAGGAAGCAGCAGGGTACAACTTAGGATGAGGATCAGAAAGCATGTAAGCAAAGTCTCCCTCTGTCAATGCGGGACAGCTCTCGGCGTCCCTCAAACTTGCAGGCCTCCTCTCAGTCCCCTAAGGACTGGCTCCTTTCAGCCCCCTGAAGACAGCTTCCTCTTGGCCCAGCCATCTGTCATCACCCATTCTGCTTCAGGGCCCCTTCTGGGCCTGTGATTGTCTTCAGTGTTACAGCCCTTGACCTGTATTACACCTCTTACAGGAGACTGTTTACCTCCTCTCTCTCTTTCTCTCTCTGCCTCTTCTCTCTTCCTTCTTCCTCCTGCTTTTCTTCCGCATCTTTCTGTCTTGAAAACATCTTTGGGGTTGGCTGCATATATACACAACTCCTTGTCAATTTCAAGGCTTGACCCCTCGCAGCAGGACTACAAACTGACCAATGCCCTTATGGTAGGTCACAGATACTTCATTTGCATAGTAGGTGTAGTAACCTCATTTGCATAGTCCATGCTCACTTGCATAGTCTATTGACCAATCCCTGCAAGGTGCATACCCATCATAAGGCAGATTCCAGCCCAGGACCAGACAGAAAACATCGGAGCAGGTTGTTAACAGCTTACCGCAGAAATGTCAACCAACTTGGACAAAAGTAACAAACCCTGTGGGCTAAGAGACTAGGACAAAAGTAGCTTTTCAGTGCTTAGGGGAAATTTTCTCAAGCTGTTTTCCAAAGAACCGAGGCAAAAGACCACATAAAGGAAATCATTTCAACATAGAACCTTAACAACACTATCTCTTTGCCCTTTTTACCTCCTTTTACTTGAACTTGTAGTTCCCATTCCATGTCATCTAAGAGGCCCAACTGGAACTCTCTGCAAAGCTTGTTTTGCTCAGCTGAGTGCCCTTTCTGCTCCAGTTAGTTAGAACAGCACCCGGAGCCCTGCTGGGTGGAAGGTCATGACCGCAGAGGTGTGGAGAGAGGGAAAGCTGGAGCAGACGCTGTGGGTCTGGAAGCCCTAGGCATTTGGGCCCAATAGTGTGAGCTCAGGGAAGCTGGCAAAGCCCCAGAGACAGAGTCGCTCTCAGAATTTGAACTTTGGCTCCCTTTTACAAGAAGAGGCTTCTCTGCCCCTACTCTCTCTTGAGCCCCTGCCAAGAAGGCCTGGGCTCAGGGGGGTAGGGACTAAACATGGCAGTGGGGGAAACTACAGATGGACAGAAACCATATCCCATAATGAAGTGCATGCCAGAGTGTGGTAGTTAAATTTGTATGTCAGCTTGGCTGGGCCTGGTTGAGTGGCTGGGCAGCTGGTGGTAGTTATTCCCCATGATGAGACTGGCAATCAACTCCATGGTAGGATCTACCACAAGCAGCTGAGTAGCTGCCTTTGGGATGGGGTCTGCTTCCTGTATGAGGAGAAGCCTTTGGGAATGGTCTCTAGCTTATGGCACGCTTGACCCTGCATATAGCTGTGTCATTGTTCAGCAGCCTGTCATGCTCTGCTGACCTGGGGACTTACGATGAACTTAAATTAATGGCCTGACGTGTGGTTTGGTAACATCAGGACTGTGCCTTTTTACTTGTCAACCTTGGGTTTGTCTGCCTCAGCAGCCAGCAGCTGTCTGAAGAAGAAACGCCTCTAACTCCAGTGGGCTGGGAGCAGGAGGCAGAGCTGGACCCCAAGGTTGAGGGGCTTTCACTCCGCCCCTAGAGCCTGGCACTTTGAACTCAGACTTCTAGCCTTCTGAACTGTAAGAGAATAAACTCCTGTTTGTGATGGCCATCCATTTGTGGTATATTCTTGACAGAGCAGTACTAGGTAACCAAAACACACAGAGGGTACCCTCAATCCAGCCCCATAGACCCAGCCCTAAGCTGGATGAGGCTCTCATTGCAGCTAGAGGTGTTGCATAGAGAGGAGGAGGAGGAGGCAGTATTGGGAGGGCAGTGCTCCTTGACTGCTCCCTTCCACCATTCCCACACCTGCCCTAGGTCCTCCCCCCAGCCAGAGGCTCTTCAATAAGGATGATGATGATGATGATGATGATGGCATGAAGACAATGGTGGTGGTGATGGTGATGGTGATTAAGAGGATGATGACAATGATGGTATGAAAACAGTGATGGTAGTGGTGATGGCGATGATGGAGATGACAATGGTAGGTAATATCTGCTATGTATCAAGCACTTAGTCTGAACCAGGCACCACCATCTTTACACATTATCGCATTTGATCCTCACAACATTGTGATGTAGATACTTTTATTATCTCTATTTTACAGAGAAGGAAACAGAAGCTTATAAAAGTTGAATAACATGCCCAAGAAAATAGAACTAGCAACAGATGGAGCAGGGACTTGAATCAGGCTGTCTGACTCAGCAGTCTCTGTTTTCTTAGTTCCCTGGTAATGGTTCCCTGGTAATGAAATGTCTGTTGAAATGCAATTGAAGTTGAAAGTCCAGTTTAAAGTGTGGCATCGTGTATTAGTTTTCTACTGCTGCTGTAACAAAATTACCACAAACTTAGTGGCTTAAGTGACACAAATTTATCATCTTATATTCTGGAGATCAGAAGGCAAACATGGGCCTCTGTGAGCTAAAACCAAAGTTCTGTCAGGGCTGGTTCCTTCTAGGAGCTCTAGGGGAGAATGTTCCTCATCTTCTCATGCTCTGGAGGCCACTTGCTGAGTCCCTGGGTGGGTGGTGCACATGGTTAACATGCTCAGCTGCTGAAGGTTGGAGGGCTGAGTCCACTGAGGGGTGCTTGAGAAGAAAGGCTGCCATACACTCCCCAAAAAGCAGCCACTGGAAATGCTATGGAGCCCGTTCTACTCACACATGTAGGGTGGCCATGAGTCAGAGGTGACCCCAAAAAGCAGCCACTGGAAATGCTATGGAGCCCGTTCTACTCAGACACATAGGGTGGCCATGAGTCAGAGGTGACCCAATGGCAACTGGTAAAGAGGCTGACTGCATTCTTTGTCTCATGTCCCCCTTCCTCCATCTTCCAAACCAGTAACAGCCGGGAGAGTCCTTCTCCACTGCTGTCTCTAGTTCTCTCTCTTCTGCCTCCCTCTCCCACTTATAAGGATCCTTACATTGGGTCCACACAGGTAATCTAGGACAAACTCCCCCTCACAAGCTGAGCTGCTTAGTGACAGTAGAAAACCACCTGCACCCTTCACCCTTCTTTGCCACACAAGCTAACACATTCCAGGTTCTAGAGAGTAGGACATGGACTTCTCTGGGGCAGGGGATGTTATTCTGCCTACCATACTTAATAACTTTGGAAAAGACAAACTTAAGCAACTTGGCCTCTTTGCTTAACCTCTCAGTGTCTCCATTTCTTTGGCTGTAAAGCTGGGCAAGGATACCGATTTTGCAAAGATGTTCTGAGGATCACGTGGAGTACCACACGTGAAGCCCTCTTTCCAGTCTCTGGCCCATTGCTGGCCTCCAGGAGTCCCCTTCTCTCCTCCCTGACTCCTCCTCCTGCCCACTCTCCTCCATCAGATGCATCTTTATTCCTTTCACCTTCTGCATTTGGCCAGGTCTGACTCCTTCTCCTAGACTTCTAGGATTCTTTGAAAGAGCCCTGCAGCCCAACACGTCTGTCCCTGTGGCACCTGGTAGGTGCCTGGCACAGAGTAAGTTCTCAACCTCAAGCAAGCTCTCTGGTGCCCTGGCGCTGGAGTGAGAAACTGAACTCACAAAATCACCTTTGTAATTCAGGTGGTGCCTGTTCTCAGCTTCCCTGTGACATTTTCTGACTGAATACAGGAGACATACAGAATAAATGATCTATTGGAGGAAGCCATACCTGAACCCTCTCCAGACACAATGCATTTCAAAGAGGGTTGTTTAGGAATTTGCTTCCTGGCACTGCTATGAGCCAAAAAGGCCTTTTGAAGGACAATGCAGGACAATCACCTCCTATAAATTGAATGATTGTGTGTGACTTTTCACTGGAGAGAAAATGGATCCATTTTTGACCATGAAATCATGCCAATTTCACAGCTGAAATATTTGACTGGGGAGGATAGAAGCTGGGGAACAATGGGTGTCTGAGAGGAGAGAGAGGGCAACAAGAGGTGTCTTTTGTGCCTCAGGGCCTTCCTTGATGAAGTTCAATGGGAGCATGAAAGACAACATCCTCTTTATCAAACTTCCAAAGAGATGATTTTCCTGTCAGTTTTTCCAGCAGTGAAACTCTCTTGCACAGCATGAACTAGGAGGTTGCCTTGTAGCCCTGGCGGAGACACAAGTTGCAGAAAATTGCCGCAATTTGTTCCAAGGTGCTGAATATTTCTCAGAGAAGTGGGGAAATGGGTCTATTGTTCTTTTGTACTTTCTTGACTCCCTTCATTTCATGGACCCTTTCCTTTTGGATGTGATAAAGAGTTTAAAGAAGCTCAGCAGGGTCCCTGCAAGATCTTTAAAGAATTCCACTACGATTTAACTTGGTGATTTACCCAAGTGGGGAAGGGAATCCTTCCGCCAACATATTTCCTGAACCCACTCTCCCCACCAGGTACTACATAAGGCTTGGAGAATGTGAAAAATTTAGAAGCTGTGACTCTGGCTGATGAGAATTAAGACCATCTCCACAGGCTTGCTGTTACTGTCCTGCATCCTCAACAGACAAAAAGTTAGCTTTGTCCTCTCTCCCTGTCAAGGCTCATTTCAAGTCAACCGCTAAGCCTGTCCATTCCACCTTAGACAGCTCTCTGATTCATCCTCTTCTCTCTCAAGCCCCTGCCACCATCTTGAGTCAGGTACCATCAGCTCAGCCCCCCAGTTTTTCTTTGTCTCCCATTTCCTTCCACCTCTATCTCCTCCCTGCTCTGCAGCCAGAGTTATCTTTATAAAATGCATCTAATCATATCATTCCCCTGATCAGAACTTTCCAATGACCTCAGAACTATTGCCATGAGATAATTTTTAATCCTTAAGTCAAAAATACACCCTGAAGTCATTGTTAAACCCAACAATGTTCTTCTTGTTGTTAGGTGCTGTCAAGTCAGTGCTGACTCATAGTGACTTTGCATACAACAGAGTGAAACACTGCCTGGTCCTGCGCATTCCTCATAATTGTTGCTACGTTTGAGCCCATTGTTGCAGCCACTGTGTCAATCTATTTCATTGAGGGTCTTTCTCTTTTTTGTTGACCCACTATGTCACTAAGCATGACATCCTTCTTCAGGGACTGGTTCCTTTTGATAACATGCCCAAAGCAAGTGAGATGAAGTCCCACCATCCTCCCTTCTAAGGAGTATTCTAACTATATTTCTTGCAAGACACATTTGTGTGTTCTTCTGCGATCCATGATTTAATATTCTTCATCAAGACCATAACTCAAAGGCATCAACTCTTTGGTCTTCCTTATTCATTGTCTAGCTTTTGCATGCATATGAGGTGATTGAAAATACCATGGCTTGGGTCAGGCACACATTAGTCCTCAAAGTGACATCACTGATTTTGAACACAGTAAAGAGGTCTTTTGCAGTTTTGCCCAGTGCAATATGTCCTTTGATTTGACAGCTGCTTCAGTGGGTGATTGTGGATCCAAGTAAAATTAAATCCTTGAAAACTTCAATATTTTCTCTGTTTATCATGATGTTGCTTATTGGTCCAGTTGTGATGATTTTTGTTTGTTCTATGTTGAAGCGTAATCTATAGTCTTTGATTTTCATCAGTAAGTGCTTCAAGTTTTCTTCACTTTCAGCAAGCAAGGTTGTGTCATCTGGATATCAAAGATTGTTCATGAGTCTTCCTTTAAACCCAATGTTGGGTTCTTCT
This sequence comes from Orycteropus afer afer, assembly GCF_000298275.1. Classification (NCBI taxonomy): domain Eukaryota; kingdom Metazoa; phylum Chordata; class Mammalia; order Tubulidentata; family Orycteropodidae; genus Orycteropus; species Orycteropus afer. Next base: position 9,437,104 of record NW_006921625.1, read on the forward strand.
TCATATAGTTCAGCTTCTCAGATTATTTGCTCAGCATACGGATGGAATAAGTGTGGTGAAAGAATGCAACCCTGATGCACACCTTTCCTGACTTTCAACCATGTAGTGTCTCCTTTGCTCTGTTAGAATGATAGTCTCCTGGTCTATGTACAGGTTCCTCATGGGCACAATGAAGTGTTCTGGAATTCCCATTCTTCACAATGTCGTCCATGATTTGTTAGGATCCACACAGTGGAACGCCTTTGCATCGTCAGTAGAACACAGGCAAACATCTTTCTGGTTGCTCTGCTTTCTCCATGACCCATCCAGCATCAGCAATGATATCCCTTGTTCCTTGTCCTCATCTGAATCTCGCTAGAACTCCTGACAGTTCTCTGTTGATGTACTGCCACAACTGTTTTTGAGTTATCTTCAGCAAAATTTTATTTGTCTCTGTTACTAAGGATATTGTTCAATAATTTCCACATTCTATTGGATCACCTTGCTTTGGAATGGGCGTGCATATGGATTGCTTCTAGTCAGTTGGCCAGGCAGCTGTCTTCCAAATTTCTTGGTATAAACAAGTGAGCACTTCCAGTATTGCAGTCATATGTTGAAACATGTCAGTTGGCATCCCCTCAATTCCTGGAGCCTTGTTTTCAGCTGATGTCTTCATTGCAGCTTGAACTTCTTCCTTCAATACCATTGGTTCTTGATCATATGCTACCTCTTGAAATGGCTGAACGTTGACCAATTATTTTCGATACAGTGACTCTGTATTCTTTCCATCTTCTTTTGTTGTTTCCTGCATCATTCAACATTTCGCCCACAGAATCTTTCAATATTGTAATTTGAGGCTTGAATTTTTCTTCAGTTCTTTCAGCTTGAGAAATGCCAAACATGTTTGTTCCTTTTGGTTCTCTAACTCCAGGTCTTTGCACATTTCATTATACTACTTTACTTCGTCTTCTTGAGCCTCCCTTTGAAATCTTCTGTTCAGCCCTTTTACTTCATGTCTTCCATTTGCTTTGCAATCAGGAGCACGTTCAGAGTCTCTTCTGACATTCATTTTTGTCTTTTTGCACTTTCCTGTGTTTTTTTAAAATGACCTTTTGCTGTCTTCACATATGATGGCCTTCGTGTCATCTTACAACTTGTCTAATCATCAGTCATTCATGTTCAATGTTCTTAAGTTGGTCTCTAAATTCTGGCAGGATATGCTCAAGGTCATACTTTGGCTGTTGTGGACTTGTTTATTTTTCTTCAGCTTCAACTTGAACTTACATATAAGCAATTGATGGTGTGTTCTGCAGTCTGCCCCTGGCCTTGTTCTGACTGATGATATGGAGTTTCTCCATTGTCTCATTTCTCGGATGTAGTCAACTTGATTTCTGTGTATTTCATCTGACAAGATTCATGTGTATAGTCACCCTTTACATTACTGAAAAAAGATATTTCCCAATGAATTGATCATTGGTCTTGAAAAATTCTATCACGTGATCTTTAGTGGCGTTTCTATCACCAAGTCTGTATTTTTCGATTAGTGATCCTTCTACTTTTGTTTCCAACCTTCACGTTCCAATCTCCAGCAATTATCAGTGCACCCTCATTGCACATTTGATCAATTTCAAACTGCAGAAGTGGTAAAACAACAAAAACAAAACAACTTCAATTCCTTCATATTTGGTGTGAGTGGTTGGAGTGTAAATTTGAGTATTAGACATATTAACCCATCTTCCTTATATTGGCTTATCTAGTAAATAATGCCTGCCTTGAGCACTGTACTCTTTTAAGATCTATCTATAGTAGATCAAAATGACAACAGCCACTCGAAAGGTTAGATAGGAAACTCAGGAAGCAGTGTGTGTTAACGGTGGAAGAACAAATTTCAAAAGGAGGGTGAGAATGGTCGCACAGCTTGGGAATGCAATCAGTGTCAATGAATTATACATGTAGGGAGCATCGCGTTGCTGTGTGGTCTGCTGTGTATACTCTCAACAACAGGAAAATAGCTTCCTTCAGGATTCCTTCCAGAAGCATTTTTTGTGACTCTCAAGATCCCCCCGGCCTGGTTCCTGCTTGTTGTTGGAATCAAGCAGTTTACAATCACCATGTCTTATCAGTTCAAGCCCCCAAAAGAGCTCCCTATTCCGTCCCCTTCTTTCCTCCACCGTGCATGATTCAGGACTCCTGCTGCTCACCCCCTATTCCCACAGCCTCTTCACTGATCTCTTTGCTTATGTCTCCCACCACGCCGCCCGCAATGCACCCCAACACAGTTAGCATGACTGGTTTGACACACCAAAGCCATCATGTCAGGATGCTGCACAATTCTGCGGGAGCTTCAGGTTGCTGCAGGAAAAATCTAACCTCCTTTATGAGCCAAATATGGCCCATAATAATTTTTATGGTTCCTCATACTCATAAAATATTAGGATATGGAACATTTTAACTTAAACTTAATGTCATTTATTCACCAGTAATTTCCTGCAGTGCCAAGACCTGCTCGTTGAGAACAAGTCCCTTGTTTGGAGTTTCCAATCTCCTTCCTCACATAAACTCTACCCCAAATACATTGTCTATAATTTTCAATTTTGGCTTCTTGAAATAAGTGAGAACTTAAAGAAAATATCTTTCCAAGTGCAGCTATTTTTAGATCCACACAGTTCTCCCCAACCTTGTAGAGCTGTCTCACCCACATCTAATTCAACTGCAATTATTTTTGGCGACTTCCCTTTATAGAAAGAGCTTTTTCAAAGAAGTAAACTTAGTTTTCGTGGAAACGGTTCTCTTTCTTCTGGCACGCTCTGTCCATTGGCTTTTGTAAACTGACTAGTTACAGTAACAAGCTCAGCTAGTCCTGAGAGACGTTCAGTTCAACAGGGAGCAGAAGGGGGTGTTTCAATTAGACCGTGGTCCCAGGGCCCCCAGCATGCACTGGGTTTGAGCATCCTAGAGCAGGCAGGACGAGCTGGGAGAGCTGTTAGCTGGGGATTCTCAGACAGAGTAGACGCTCTTTTAACCGATCTCTGCTGAAGCATCTCCCCAGGTTCACCAACAATTCCTTTCTCTTTATGAAGCCATCTGCCTAGAACCACGCCAGGCTAACTCATGCTCATTGCCAATGGGCACTTTAAAATGTACTTATCAACTACCTTTCCAGCTCCATGAACTAAGCTGCTTCTACTTATTTGAGAAGTTGGTTTCCAACTTCTAGGTTTCTGACTGTCCCCGTTCAATCAAAATGTTGTTTTAAGATGTAACAGCCAAGAGCTGGGGGAATTGAGTGACCCTGAACACTTTATTGGATTGCTTTATGGGGTACTACATGGATTCTGTTCCTACCCTTGCCAGGGGCCTTTCCGGAGATAAGGACTGTTCTGCCCCCTAGCGTCTGAGTGAGTCAATGCACCTTCCTAGTCCTGACATTTCTCAGGGCTGCAAGGTGGAGTCCCTGGGTGCCCTCAGTGGTTAAGCACTTGACTGTCAGTTGAAAGGTGGGTGGTTCAAATCCATCCAGCGGCACCTTGGAAGACAGGGTGAAAGTTCACAGCCTTGAAAAGCCCAGGAAGCAATTCTAGTCTGCACATATGGGGCGCCACGAGTCAGAACCAATTAGACAACAACAAAGAGCCTGGGATGACTATGCCTGTGTCTGCACCCCCACCCCCCAAGTACCTCCTGCAAAGATAATTCCTTGTCTTGATAGGTGTTGAGATGTCTGCTTCTAATCCTCCCTCTTCACACCCCATACTCTCATACACAGAACTTTGGCTTACATAGTCTTTCTTTCCAAAATTAAAATGTTCCCTGGCTATGCAAATGGAAAAGGAAAGAGAGGGTAGAAGGAAGAAAGAAAGAAACAAGGTGGAAGGGATGGAAGGATGAAGGCATGAAGGCATGGAGGGACTAAATCAAAGCAGGTGGTATCCCCCAGTCCGGGCATCGGCGTGCTCCATAAAGACTGTCCTGACCATCATTCTTACATTAGCTAATTCTCAGCAGCCAGTGCTCTTAGCAACATAGCAGTATTAAAATTGGATTTGGGCAATGGACATTCCCTGAGGCACTTAACTTGTGCACTTTAGCTTCAGCATTTCAGCTGCTTGGAAGCAGAGACTTGGATGCTCCAGTTTCTAGTGAGTGTGGACACTAATGGCAGGAGCCAGGCCACCCAGCAATCTGTCAGCCTCTCACGTAGCCCTCTCTTAGGGATCGGAGCAGTTTGTATTATCCCTGATTTCCACAACAGCTAACTGTGCCTTGCAGATTCTCCTGATGTCAAAAATGGCTCATCATGGTGATTTCAAATGTGGAGGACCTTAGAGAGGAGTGTTGGATACAAATAAAATTGTTCAACTCCATTCTCAACCTTCTAAACTAGAACAGAGGGAGAGCCAGGTGTCTGTATGTCTAACTCACCAGTACAGACGTTTTTAAAGGCCTGCACAAATTCAGTGCCTGCAAGCCCCTCACTGTCCAGGTGGGAAGCCAAGGTCCCTCTTCCGTCTGGCTCCCCAGTGCCCGTGACTCCCAGGACAGGGACACTTTGGTGTTTGACCCTGAGATCAGCGAAGGTGCTGTAGGCCACTGGGGCCAATGGGCACATGAAGGAAACTTGGATCCCTCAGGACACCAACGGGGCACCTTCATCTGTGGGTGCTTGGACCCCAGTCCCACAGGGCTAATCAGACTTCCCATTGTGCTCACCATCCACTCTGGGACACAGCAAAGTCCCCGCACTTGGGCATGAGAGAATATTGTAATAGAAAGATGATGATGAAGATAGACAGATGATGGAGAAATAGATTCAATAGATAGGTATGATAGATGATACACACAATAGGTGATAGACAGGGAGAGAGAGAGACTTCATGATAGAACATTGTCTAGACAATTCGGGTTTGTCTCCATGGAGCTGTGGGTCTTGGGCGAGTCTCTCTGCCTTTCCAAGCCTCCCATTAGTTATCTATGAAATCTAAGAGTTGAGTTCATCCTGGGACCCTGTCCCTCTCTCCCCACCTGAAGTGTCCTGGGCGGTCGGGATGGGGGAGGTTATGACGTGCACATGTCCTGTCAGTATGGTGGGGCAGAGCAGGTAAAACAGCAGGAGAGGAAGGAATCAATCAACCCCTTGCGCAGTGAAGGCTGCGATGAGGGTGAACGTGAAGAGAAAGAACTTCCTTTCAAAGAAAGTGGGGAGAACCTAACTGGCTCCTGCTTAAAGGAGGACATCAAGACTGGGGTGCGGGCAGTGCTACGTGGGTGCAGTAAGTGGCTTCTGGTAGGAGGTGGCCAAGCTGAGCCTTCCTGAGAGGAGCTGAAGGGTCTCGGAGGGGAGAAGTGTTGCAGAACCCAATTCCCCTGAGCGCCCAGCGTGTGGGAACTCGGCCTGCTCCTGACAAACCCACCTGCTCCAGGAGGCAGGCCGGGATTGCCCCGTGGGGAAGTGCTAGGTGCTCACAGGGCAGTTCCCCGTGCAGCGTTTCCTCTGTCAGACAGTGTAGACCTTCCAGCTTGACTGCACTGGTTTCCTGCCTCTCTGAGAACAAGCTTTTCAAAATAAGCACAGAAAGACCTGCGGCCTGAGACCCTGCAGCCACTGAGGGGGCTTCCGGTGTCTGAGCCTGGCGCTGGCAGAGCTTGGTGGATCCCAGGCATCCGTTTCCCCAGGGAAATGACGTCAGGCAGTTTCCAGAGGTGGTGGAGTCGGGATGAGGGGCTTGAGGGAGTGAAATGGAAGTGGGGGTGGGAGCATCAGGACCCGTCTAACTTTGGGGGAGATAACAAGAATCAAGGTCAGCTCAAAGCTGATCCCTGTGAGGTGGAGGCACACACTCCTCACTCTCCAGCCTTTGGCCAATCCTGACACCATCCGCCCCTCCCACGGCCCTCTCTCTCTCTTTCTGCTGAGTTTGATAAGCCATTGCAGTGGCCACACAGAACTCACTGACGGCACTTAGAGTCAAGTGGTTTATTAAGGAAGTAACAGGGTACAACTCGGGATCAGGATCAGGCAAAGTCTGGAAGGCTCCCTGGAGGGGGAGAGTATATTCCTCTCTTCTGCAGCAGGAGAGCTCTCTCAGCTCCTCTCAGTTGCGCAGGCACGCACACTGCCTCTCGGCCTTGCGGGCCTCCTTTCATCCACCCGGGACAGGCTCCTCTCAGCCCTCTAAGGACAGGCTCCTCCTGGCCCTGCTGTCTACTATCAGTGATGCTGCCACCGGCCCCCTTCCAGGCCTGTCGCTGTCTTCAGCATTACAGCCTTAGACCTCATTTATCTCTGCATCCCTGCAACCTAGCATTCCGAACCGCTGCCACCAAGTCGATTCTGAGTCACAGCTGCCCTTTAGGATGGAGTGGAACTGCGCCATAGGGTTTCCAAGGCTGTCAATCTTTATGGAAGCCGACTGCCACATCTTTCTCCTACAGAGCAGCTGGTGGGCATGAACAGCTGAACTTTTTGATTGGCAGCTGAATGCTTTAACCACTGTGCCACCAGAGCTCCTTCACTAGGCATGGAGGAGCTGTTAAAAAATGGTTTGCTTGTCAGGCTGGATGGGGTGACGGAAGGGGAGAAACGCATCAAGACACAACAGAAATGAAAGGATACTGACTGAGTGGCTGCCTCTGCATAGGATTATGGCCTGCAGGGTGTTCAGCTCAGGCCACCCCCTCTCCCCACTGAAAGACTCTGCTCTGAGCTCTAGTTCCCAGAGTCACTGGAGAAGGGACCATGAGTCATGCAGCACTTCTCATTGGCCAGATGCCTCTTCTGATTAAAAACCAAACCAACAGAGAAGCAGCAAGAGTGGTAACAACAACAAAAACAATGAAAGGCCCAACATGGTTATGCGATGGTTAAAGCCCACAACACGGTGCATCCCACCTGCCGGGGAGGCCACACAGCACCAGGAGCTACAGGTGCTTGCTGGTGGAGTGGGACAGGGGACAGCCACTTTGGGGGACAGTTTGTCGATTGGTCACAAAGCTAATCATTGTCTTCCCATATGACCTGCATTGGATCGCTCTCCTAGGATTTACCCAACTGCTTTGAAAATGAATGTTCACACGAAAGCCTGCATGGGAAAGTTCACTGCAGTTTTATTCATAAGAGCCCCAAACTGGAAGCAACCGAGATGTCCTTCAGTAGGTGAACGGATGAACAAAGTGTGGGGCATCATGCTTTTCAGGAATGAAAAGAAACAGGCTTCCGACCTGTTCAGAGCTGTGGCTGATTGCTAAGGGCAAGAAGCTACTGTGAAAGATGGCAGACTGTATGAGCCGACTGACAGGACACTCTGGGAAGGTCAAACCCACAAAGATGTAAACGGGGATTTGAGTGGGGGAGAGGTCGACTAGGTGGAGCGCAGGGGGTTGGGGGCAGTGACACTATTCTGTACGGTCCTGTGATGGTGGCTACACAGCGCTCTGCACGTATCAAAACCCACAGAATTTTACAGCAGGGAGCGAACCTTAATGTATGCAAATTTTAAAAAAGTTCATTTAGGAGGTCAGGGGACTCCAGTGTGGCATGCAGACTGCTATGAAAGAACTGAGCTTGTTACAAACGTGTGAAGAATTTCACCGAAGGAGGAAGGGGAGAGAGGTGTTGACCTAACTAACTTTGGAAATGAGTGGTGTCTATAAGGCTAACAGCACAAGGAACTGCACGGAACACTGACTTTGGTCGGTACGGGCTTCCCATGGTGGCACTGCTAACAGTAACCCCTACACGTGTACAGTGGAATTAGACGATTAAGTAAATGGGGACTGTGGGGGCCAGGTTTCTCCTTGTTGGGGTGGGAAGTTACAGACAAGCAAGGGGAGAAGTCTAGAATGATCCATGTGGTAATGAATTAGAGTTGGTATAAACTCATGTTTAGCTTAATACCAAAACGTGTATGTGTCCATGCACACACATAGATATATGTAGGTACATGGATTAATATACACACAAATATTTCTTGCTCTGTCATCTGTGAGAACCTAGAAGCGAAGACCCCACCTGGCACCCAGGTCTTGTTGTGGATACCATCTTCCAATAAAATAAATCAGGACAGGCCGGAAAACAAGCAATTCTAGGACCAGGCAGGAAATGTATGAGGAGCCTGGAGCCCCTTTTAGTGCCAGAAAGTCAAGAAGTACTCAGCAAACAAAGCACAATAAAAAGACCTGCACACTTAAGAATGGGCATTTCACTGACTTCCTTTTAGAGAGGACAGTATAGAAATGGAAGGAGTAACCTTACAGTGGACAAATCTGACAACTCACCGCAGCCAGGTGATAAGTCATGCTGGTAGCATGCACCCTTGGTATGCTATGGTATGATATGGCATGGCATGATATGACATATGATGAGAATGGCACCTTCCCTCTGTGGTCTTTCTCCAAAAACGCACAGCCCCAGTCTACCATGGCCCCAGTCTACCCATGGCCCCAGGCTACCCATGGCCCCAGGCTACCCAGGACCCCGGTCTACCCACGGCCTAGGGCTACCCATGGCCATGGCCTATCCACAGCCCTGGTGTACTCATGGCCTTGGTCTACCCACAGCCCTGGTCTACCTGTGAGAAAAACATCAGACAAATTCCGACAGAGCAGCATCCTACAATGTGCCTGATCAACACTCCTCCAAACTGTCAAGGTCACCAAAAACACAGCAAGTCACAACCAAGAGGAGACTAGGGGGACAGGGGACCACATGTAAGGTGGTGTTCCAGCTGGGTTTCTGGGACAGAAAAAGGACATTAGTAAAAAGTGAGGAAATTTGAATAAAGCATGAATTTTAGCTAAAAATAATATACCGACATTGCTTCATTACAATGACAGATGACGCACTGACAACACCCGGATGCTGCTGTTGGGTGCCATCAAGGCAATTCTGACTCACAGAGGCCCTATGTCACAGAGTAGAACTGCCCCATGGGGTTTCCTCGGCAGTAATCTCCATGAGAGCAGATCCCTGGATCTTTCTCCTGCCAAGTCGCTGAGTGGGTTTGAACCACTAACCTTTCAGTTAGCAGATGAGCACTTAACCATTGTACCACCAGAGTGTCTTAACACCCTAACATAAGGTATAAATAATACAAGAGCCTGGGCTTAGGGTATATAGGGACGCCGGGCTATCTCCACAGTCTTTCTGTAAATCTGTCCTAAAATTTAAAAGTTCATTTGAAAAAGCAGAGTGACAATGAAAGGGGGAGGGGCGACCTCTTCTCATACATTCCCTTCCCTGCGTGACTTTGACACGTGCTGCAGGGGCCACCCTCACTTATTGCTCTCAGGGCTTTGGTAATTAATCATGCATAATGAAGAGACTTAAAATTAGCCCAGGATTAGGGTAACAGCTGGCACCCCTCCCCCAAAATCCATAATATACAATTGATTTTGACAGTCTCCTCCTGGAAGTACTGGTGGGAAGAACAAAAAGAGCTGCCTCAACTTGGAAAATGGTTTTCTGGGTTCCCCGCTGGGGCTGGGCTGGGGGAGCTGGGAACTGGGTCCACACCCCCCACCTCAGATCACAGCCTGGAAGAACCCTCCTGCTTCCCACCAGTGGACAGGCAGATGGCCACCTCTGCTGGGGCCAGGGTTGCATGCATTGATGCTGACCCATGCAAATAGCTGTGCAGATGGGCTCTGTCCTCAGCCAAAGGACACCCAGCCTCACCACCCACAGGCAGACAGGCTGCTGAACCCATGCCAGAGAGCTGACCGCAGGGCACAACCTCAGCCCTAAGTGAGAAGTCAGAAAGGCCTGGCCCAGATCTAGGTCCTGGCACTAAGAGTCAGAAGGTCATGTCATCTCTCTAAGCTTCAGTTTCTCCATCTGCAAAAAGGGATTTAGAAAACTCCACCCAACCCAAAGGGGAGCTATGATGGTCCAGTGAAAGACTTATGCACTGCTGTTGAGTCAGACCCTACTCATAGAGACCCCTTCTTGGGATTCCGAGGCAGTATCACTATGGAAGTAGATTGCCCAACCTTCATTCCAAGGAGTGGCTTGTGGGTTTGAACCGCCAGCCTTCTGGTTAGCAGTCAAGTGCCTTAGGGACACGTGTTAAGTTGGGCCATGAGGACCCCAACCCCACGGCCCAGGGTACAACTCAAAAGTCAAGGTCCAGTTTGGGCTCTTCTCTGGCCTTTCAAGTCCATCAGCCATCAGACTGACCAGCTGAACCATCGCGTCGGCTGTCTATGCAGGCAAGTCATCTTCCCCTTGTCTTGCCCACGGACACACTCCTCTCATACTCAGGCCAACCTCAAAGACCCCAGAGCCTCTCGGTCCACCACTGCAGCTCTGGCTGTCTACGCAGCCCTCCTTCCCCAGTCTGTCTTACAGCTCCTGGCTTTTTGGCTCTCATGGATTTTGTTTCCTAAGTCTCATGGGAACACTAAGGTCTGTTTGGGTTCCCTTCCCTGCACAGCACTCTGGAAACATCTTCCAGGTAGGGCAGCCATTAGACTCAGCTGATATGTTTCCCTTCTCTTAGTAATCACCCTCCTGTGCTACCTGTTGTTTCATGTTACCCCACTTTCTATGTGTTCCAAGTAGGAGAGGAGATCTGTCCTATTACCCCATCAGGACTAGAAGTGAATGTCATTACCAGTCGTATGGACAGGATAACTGAGACCCTAAGAGCAGAAAAGTCTTGCACAAATTCACTGATGTGTCAGTGATGGATGTAGGTCTCTGCTTCCCATCTCTCAGCCCGGGGCCTGCCTATTACGCCAACCTTACTGCCTGCAGAAAACTTTCCAAGATACTCTCAGCCATCTCTTGACTGTCTGGATAAACCCATGATGTGAATGTCAGAAAACCATAAGCCCTTAACATCTTATCCCTAAGTTTTAAATGAGCCAAATTATTTATACTGTTTTCCTACTAGAAAACTCTGGACTTGATTAAGTATCATAATAAAAATATTATTTCTTTCATGGCATCCCTCCCCAGGGGCCCAAACTGCTTTAATCCAAATGTCCCAAACAACCGTGTTTATAAAGCTCTTGTTCCATATTCATAGGAACTGGATTTGTTCTTACTTTAACTCCTAGTAGTCCATGAAGTAGATGGTCAGGGGCAGGTGGAGATGAGGGCTGTAGGGAGAGTGAACCCTTGAGACGGCTCAGGCCTCTGGTACACCAGCCATAGAGGTGCCTGATAAGGGCAGATATTCCAACATGCCAATTCCCCATCCAGACTCAAGTCTCACCGTTTCAAATGTTGGAGTGAATAGCCTGAGCTACTGAGAAGTACCCATGGCAGGCCAGTCTTGAGAAACCTGGGGAAGAGGAGTCATCCCACACCAACAAGCACCCAGATATTGAAGACTGAGCTCTTGCTAGTCTTGAACTTCAGTCCTTTTTGTGTCCTGCAGCCTTCTGTAGCTCTGTTGTGTCCTGGCTTGAAGTTCAAGTTGTTCAAGGATGGAAGCATTGAAGACGGTGCATTTTTTTCATGTGCTTCAAAGGGCAACAGTATTTTAGCTCTTTGGTACTTATTTAGGCGTCCCTGGGTGGTGCCAACCATTAAGTGTTCGACTACAAACCAAAAGGTTGGTGGTTCAAACCCACACAGAGGTGCCTTGGAAGACTGGCCTGGTGATTTGCTTCCAAAAGATCACAGCCTTGAAGACCCTGGAGGCAGTTGTATTCTGTGCACATGGAGTCGCAATGAGTCAGAAGTGACTTGACAGCCACTAACAACAACCGCATTATACCGTCCATGGCAGGGCCCATGGGTGATGAGTTTTATAAGATAATTTGAACATATATGTATCTCTAAATTCTCAATCTAACTATTCCACTTCCAAGAATCTATCCAAAAGAAATACTTCATGTCTTCAACAGCGTGTGTAACAAAGATGTCCATTGCTGCATTGTTTGTAAACTGGAAACAATCCAACTGTTCACCAATAGGGGATAGCTTCAACAAATGTTACCTCCATCCTATGGGGTGTTGTGTGGTCACTAACAAACGGAGTAAGCACACATGCACAGTGGAAAGGTCTCCAAGATAGAGCGTTGAGTGGAGAAAGCAAGAACAGGAGGGGGCAATGCATATGGCAGCCTCCTGCTTAGACAGGAGACAGACAGTGTGTGTCAGTGAACACCTGTGCCTGTGGAGGCACAGGGGACCTCGGGGAGGGGAGTGGCAATGAAGTGTGACAGGAAAAGGTCAGCAGCTGGTGGTGGAGGAGGCACAAGGAACAGTTGAGATCACTGACCTCCATCTGAAGTGAAGAAGCATCTAAGCGTACATCTCAGCGCAATATTCAAAGTTTAAAGAGTTACATGTACCAACTGAGTCATACAGACAAAGAGCCACAGTCAGGTATTTCTGACTTCTTTAGAGCAGTGAGTTGTTTCTAAATGTTGAGACTCTGGAAGACATCACAAAGCAGAAGGCTGACAAACTCGACCACATAACAGTGGGAAACTTCTGTACCAAACACCCTAACAGACTGCAGAGAAACAAACAGGCTGGACACAAATGGGTGCTGCCATGTGGATTGTGAGATATATAACCAGTCCTACAAATTGATGTGCGAAAACCTCGACTGACAAGCAGATAAATTAGGATGCCGTTTGCATTAGAAAAGAAATGGCCATGTGTTCTTCTGATTGAAAAGATTTACTGGAGAATTCAAAAAAGTCTCACTCAGTTTTTTCCAAAATGCTGCTGCCCTAGACTTTTCACTTCCAAACACTGCAGAAATCAAGATACCAGCTCTGACAGCCCAGCCCCATGGGCTCCCAAGACGCAGTGGTCTGGCCCACAGCTGTGAGCTGCCTGGAGTCGGCCCCAGAGGGATGTGGCCCCATGCACAGTGGGATCCGACCACTTCACAGAGGTTTCTTTGGCTGTAGATTGCCAGGCCTTAGGGGTTTCTTTGGCTGTAGATTGCCAGGCCTTTCTTCCTGGTCTTGAAGTTCTGAAACCTGTTCAGCATCGTAGCCACATGCAAGGCTCCCCTGACTGCAGTGGGGGCTGCACACGAGGAGCACGGGCTGGCATTGAACCCACGTCTGCTGCGTGGGAGGCAAGGAGTCTACCAGTGTACCCCCACTGCCCTCGGTCCACACATAAAACCCAAACTCACTGCCGGCGAGTTGATTCTGACTCATAATGACCTCTAGGACACAGCAGAACACTCAGGGGGCTTCCAAAGCTGTAAATCTCTATGGAAGCAAACTGCTTCATCTTTCTCCTGTGGACGGCTGGCGGGTTTGAACTGCTGCCTTTTTGGTTACAGCAGAATGCCTTAACCACTGCACATGTTGTTGTTATGTGCCGTCAAGTCGGACCCAACTCACAGAAACCCCTCCTTGGGTTTCCGAGGCAGTATCACTATGAAAGTAGATGGCCCCATCTTCCTTCCGAGGAGTGGCTGGTGGGTTTGAACCGCCAGCCTTCTGGGTAGCAGTCAAGTGCCTTAGGCACTATGCTACCAGAGCTCCCAACCACTGCACATGGAAGGTGTTAAATGCTGGCTGTGGCTGTCCTATTTGGGGCTGGATGGGCCTCCAGGACAGTGCATCTGATGTTCGGAGACTCCTGTCAACCGCCCACAGCTCAGTGACTCGTATGAAGGAGGCAAGACTGACTGGGGAACAAGGACTCTGACCTCTACTCACTCACTGCTGGGGGGCCTAGGCTGTCCCTCGTCGATTCTGTCCTGCCTCCTCACAGGGTCCCATGAGTTAAACTACAGGTGGGGACTTTGCAGAAGGTCAAGTTCTGTTCTCCTGGCCTGCACTCCATAGTAGCCCATAGTAGACTTTGATAAATATCTGCCATTGTTATTTAAGGACCACTGGTGGTGCAGTGGCTGCTAACAGAATGGTTAGCTGCTCAAACCCACCAGCAGCTCAGTGGGAGAAAAGCCCTATCAATCTGCTCGTATAAAGACGACAGCCTGGGACACTGTGGGGCAGTTCCTGTCCCTTAGGGTCACTATGAGTCAAGATGGGCTCTGTGGGGCTGTGGGCACATGAATCATTGTCTCTTCTCTTCTCTGACCTAATGACTGGAGGCCGGAATCCGCCGCCAGGGTGGGATGCTGGGGAATCCCAGGCGTTTTCTGTAAACCTTGTGCAAGGTCAAGGTGGCCCCTCCCTTTTAGGCCATCTCACTGCTCCCCACGAAGGCACAGCCCTGACACTTCTGCTTGCATCTAGTCCTGGAGGAGTCCGGGGAGGCTTCACAGAGGAGGTGGCGCTGGAGCGGATCTCTGAAGGATGAACAGGAGTAGCGCCCCCCCCCCCCGGGGATGAAGGGAAGGGCCACACATGCTGAAGAGCTCAGGTGGGTGCACAGGCAGAAGGCCCCTGTGGGCAGGCTGGGGGTTGGGCTGGGGGCCACACTATGGACGTGAGCAGGAGTCCCTGACGCCATCTCCTCCTGCCCCACGAGGAGTGATCAACTGCCCCAAGGCTGAGGGCAGCGAGGTGGGCGAGGGCGCTGCTACAGAGGTTTAACTAAAGGCGCAAGCAGTGGCCCATCGTATGACCTGGTGCTGTTCCCATGGGACAGAGGCCCGTGCAGAGGCGCGTGTGCACGCGTGCAGGGCATGGCGTGGAGGTGCGCGGCGCAGGCAGAGCCCAGCCTCCAGCTGCGCCTCCTTGGCGGCTACTACGGGCCAGGCCAGGCCCTGGGACCCGGAGGACTCAGACACACAGGGAGCCTAACCTCAAGAGAGACAGGTTAGCGAGGGAAGACCACTAGGACCGCCGCTGTGCTCTGGGCTGGGAGGGAGGGGACCGTGGAGCAAAGGAGCAGGGGAGGCAGGGCGGGCTTCTGGGAGGAGACGCGAAGCCAGGGAAGAGGTAAGACGGTGGGTGGGCTCGTCGGGAATCGCACCCCCTCCACACCCACTAAAGGCGCCCGCTACCCTGCTGCGGCTCTGGGCCTGAGGGCGCCCGGGACACCCAGTCCCGTGGGGACCTGGGTCTCAGAGGGACAAGGCCTCGGGAGATGAGGGAAGTCGTTCGCGCTCGCTGAGGTCAGACTCTGGGTGAAAGCAAAGGCCTGGAGTTGCCCAAGGTCAGAGCGTAAGGCTGCCTGGAGCGCCCCCTGCAGGCACCCAGAGCCTTCCACCTGGAGCCCCACGGCCATGACCGGATCATGGGGGTGGGGGATGTCGCCCAAGGCGTTCCCTTTTCTTCTCCCCAAAACAGAAGTGTTGAGGGAGGGGCTTAGCCTGGCCCCCGCGGGAACGTGGTCACCGGCCCTCCTGGTCTAGGCCTCCACTGATGAAAGGGGCGTCTGCCCAGAGCCAGCGTCTGAAGCTCAGAGCATCCCCTGAAAGGAAGGGAAGAGGCGCCGGGCTGGCCAGAGGCAGCCCGGAGCCCCACCTGGGGGCAGGCGGAGGACCACCCCGCCCGAACAGGGGCTCAGGCTTTTGGGGAAGCAGGTACTTTCTTTGTGTGCTGAAGAAAGCCCTTTGCCGATTGCTGGAAGTGAGCAGCGGATAAAAATACAATTCTGGTCCCTGGAGCTACACCTCCTGGCTCCTCTGCAAACAATTGGCTCTGCAAAGAGCGGCCTGGGAGCTCCATCTGGGTCATAGCGCCACCGAGGTCTACCCGGGGCGCAGTCCGCCCTCTGGCGGTCGGTTCTCTGCAGAGACACCGACTTCCCACCGTTTGAGCAACAGTTTGGCAGAAATTCCATGGCCAGCATTTGAAAAATAAACACGTGTTCTTTCTCGCCTTCTGGACTTCTTGATTTAATGTCTAACCAAGAAATATTTCATCCCCACCCCAGAGTCAGGCGGTGGCTTCTGTAAATTTACCGACTTCCCTGCTGTTCCAAGAAATGAGAAAGCTCTCTCATCAAGACTGGAAAGTGGCTTTGACGGGAACCTGTCGTTAAAACCATGGAAACGAGGAGGTTTAGAAAAACAGAGAAATGACAAGCTTATTTGCATGTTTGTAGTTTGGTCTATTTCTTAGGTAGGAAGAGGCATTGAAGGTGCCTACGTGGAATGTCCACCTTAGAGGCAAAGCACAAGTTAAGCGAGCCAGACTCCCTGGTTCGAATCCCCTCTCCATCTCTTTCTAGCTGTGTGACCTTAGGCAAATGAGTTAACCTCTACATGCCTCAGTTTTTTCATCTGTAAAATGGGGATGAGAATAGAATCTACTTCCTAGGTTTGTTGTGAAGATTAAATGAGTCATACACACAGCACTTTGGTAATGTCTGGCCATAAGGGATGTGCTATATAAGTATTTGAGATGGCTGTTGCTATTGATGTTATTATTATCTTTTTTTAGGGCGAAAGAGGCTGATGCACCCACCCCACGATACAGATGAGGGGGGTGACAAATACTGATCACATGTAGCTACCAGAATCCACTGCCGGGGTGGGCCCTTTCCGCACCGCGACAGAGAGAAATTGAACACACACAGGAGGCATCTCCCATCCCTGAGCCCAGCCAACCGATGCCTCATCCAGGGCAGGAACCTTGGAGGGACACACGGACACAGGCACAGTCCCGCAGCGGGGCCGGTGGGTGGTCAGTGATGTTTGGGGGATAGAGGCCGTGTCTCAAGCTGACCGGTGCTGGCGGTGGCCTTGCTCTGTCCCGGGCTACCGGCCTCCCTTGTTTCTTGTTCCTTTTTCAGCCCAGTTCTTGCCTTCGTCTGAATTCTGTGAACTGCCCAGCAGCTCAGTTAGTTAGTTCTGTCACTTCTACCCAAATCCTGACTAGTACAAGGAGACGGGCCCAGAGAGGGCAGGTGACCTGATTAAGGTCAAACAGCATTGTGGCAGGGCCATGCTCGGTTCTTTACCGGCTCAGGGTGCTCCCAGCTCTGCCACCACCAAGCTCAAGGACACAGTGCTTCTTGTTTGGAAAGGTAACGACAAATTCTCAACTGCTGTGGGGTATAATAAAACCACTAAGCAATACATACGAAGTTACCTAATTTCTTCAGCTGCTGTAAACTTTCGTCTCAGCTATTACAGAGCCTTCTACGGCCACAGTAATGTTGATGGTTTATGGCTCAAAGGCTCCCCCTTGTGGCTATATTGCAGGCAGCTAAGTCTTTGGAAGACTTGCCCGCTGCCCTCCTGGACTAGAGGCATAGGTCAGTTGATGGGGATGGGGATGGGGATGGGCATGGGGACAAGGACCATCCATACCTTAACCTCTGACTCCTGGGCAAGCTCAGGCAGGGCCAGGGCCCAGGGGCACAGGAAGCCAGATCCTACACAAGCCATGTTTCCGATGTTGACCGTTTCCCTGTACAGCAGCTTCTCTGAGACCCTCTGTGCGTAGGCCATGCCTCTAAGCCCCACATGGCCTTCCTTGTCTCATTTCTCCAGGGACTCATCCCAGGCTCCTCATGGGGCTCGGGCTTTCTGGGTTTAGTGACATAAACTAGGCTTATCTTCACCATATCAGCTCCAAATGTGGTCCACAGATTGCTGGGTGATGCTGGGAAAGTGAACAATGTTTATACACAAAGAAACACATGTATGCACAGAGAAACAAATATGTGCACATACAGTCACACAATAAACAGGCACACTGATACACACAGACACACATGCATGCACACAAACACACATGTACATGTGCACACAACACACACTCGAATATGCACATACACAGGTGTACTCATGCACAGATAGACATGTACACAGAAGTACACATGCAGGCACAGCATACACAAATACCTTCACACATGCACACAGCACATACACGTTCACACATACACTCACGTACACACATACAAACGCACTCACACACACCTTGCAGTTTGCAGACCCAGAGCATTAATGGAGCTGTCATTGGTTGTTTTTCATTTTCTCCATCAGCTGCTGGATGGGCAGAGTAGAAGGCACAGAGCTTTACAGCAAACGGGCCTCTTCCTCGACCCGTGACCTCGCACAATGAGTGCACGGCCCTGTACCACAACTTCCGCCTCTGTCTTGGGGGCTGTGAGGATAAAGAAGACACTCTGCTCAGTGCCTGGAACAGAGCAAGACTTGGTGGATGGTGGGACTGTTCTGCCCTTGGAGGTGACAGAAGCAAGAAGACCCAAAGGGGGTGAGGGACTAGGTCAGGTGCACATCACGTGGTCTGCTCTCACATGAAATCAGCAAATCTGCAGACTTTCCCTAAACACTCAGGGTGTGCCAAGCCCTGGGGCACCGTGATGAGCAGGTCACCGTCCTCAATTGCTAGGAAGTTATAACCCTACAGGAAAGAGATGTCCCAGACTGTTATGAGCCAGCTGTGTGTCCTGATGGGTGCTAGGCGGCACAGAGGAACATCACCTGCCTCAGAATCCTGGAAGGGAGGGGGAGATATCTGTAAATATATATCCATCACTCATCTTGTATCCACAGGTCTCCCCATCACCCCGCACCAAAACCCACAGATGCTCAGGTCCCTTACATACGCATATAACCTGCACACATCCTCTCGTCACTTCAAATTGTCTCTGGCTTGCTTATACTGCCTAATACAGTAAGTGCCGTGTAAACACACTTTATACTCCCCCATAGCTGTTGAGAGATCACTTTGACCACTGAGTTGCTTTTTCTTCCCCCAAATACTTCCAATCTTCAGTTGGTTGAATCTACTAATGCAGAACCCATAGATTTGGAAGGCCAACTGTGTGTATGTATATATATATCAGAGCTCTGGTGGGACAGTGGTTAAAGCATTCAGCTGCTAACCAAAAGGCTGGTGGAAGAGAAATGAAGCAGTCTACTTCTGTA
>NW_006921625.1:9457667-9458686 GCF_000298275.1 Orycteropus afer afer
GGAAGCCTTGATGGATCTGGAAAATGTCAGGAATATAGAATCGACCAGACATTGTGAGGGTTTGGGGGAGGAGTTAGAGGAAAGAGGGTTCAAGGTCAACTCCCAAGTCCCTGAATTAGGTGACATGATGGCTGAAGATTGCATCCAAGATTGGGAACATAGGAAGGGAAGTCAGATTTTAGGGACAACAGAGATTGTAGGGACATCAGGGATTTTAGTGACATAAAGTTAAGATGCCTATGGGCAATTTGTAAACAGGTAGATATGTGAGCTGAGAGCTGAGGGAAGAGGAGAAAAACAAGGGGGTAATAACAGGGCACCTGGGGTTCAGAAAGAATTCCTAGTAGGGTGAGAGAGCCTGAACTTGGGCTTCTACAGAGAGTAAAGGACCACTGGGAAGGGAGAGGGGTTCTGCTATAAAGTCAAGTTCCAGAGGAACTGGATCCAGAGCTCTTGTGAAAGAGGGTCCTCCCCATCCTCTCCCTGGTATAGGAGAGAGTGAGGAGAGGCAGGCAGAGGGAAACATCCATTTCTTGGCGTGTAGGTGTAGTGGTCCATATGAGTGTTACCTGGAATCAGAGCAACTTTGCATAAACTAAGTGATCTCGGGCAAGTGGCCCTGTAAAATGGGTGATCTTGGAACCTACTCTTCATTTTGCCTGTGGTGAAGGTTAAACACAAGAAGGCAGGGGACATGAGCCACACAGAGCAAATCCTCACTAGAAGGTGGCTATTACTCGTGTGACTCAGGATCTAAGCACCTTCTCCATGTCCTGATTTGCACGTGTGCTGATGGCATTTTCCATGTCATCTGATATGATCCAGAGAAACAGAGGACTGAGGAGCACCACTGAGCAATGAGATGCTTCAGGGCCTCAGGACACAGGACACTGGTTAGGAGTTACTTTGAGGCACGTACCCACTGAAAGAAGCAACCAGACCCAAGGGAGGCTGACAATTTGCTGTAACACAGACATAGTAGAGGTTTTAATGCAGGGAAACATAACTCACTTACTTTT
>NW_006921625.1:9470789-9471298 GCF_000298275.1 Orycteropus afer afer
CTTTTCAGAAACAGATGGCCAGACCTTTCTTCCAAGGCACCTCAGGGTAGATTCAAACCGTCAAACTTTTGGTTAGCTGCTAAAGAACCTCTCATGTCACCAAATGTCCAGATCCCACCAGAGTATGCTTCAAAATAGGGCTGTGCTCCTTTAATACTCAGTGACCACCACTAAAGCCTCATGTGCCCACCCAGCAGCAGGTCTGGTCCTTTCTCATGGTTCTGCTCTGCTCCATCCCAGGGCCTCTAAGAGGCTGGCCTATGTGTGGGCATCCTGCACTCCTGTAGCCACCTGTCAGGGGAGTCAGGCTCAGAAAGGCCATGCCCGTCAGACTTCTCAGCTCCTGACTCTAGACCACATGGGCCTGTCCCAGAAGGCCCTGCTGGCTCATTCTCTGGGAGACTGACCCTCATTCTGGTTATTGTGGATAGCTATAGCAGAGCCTTGCAGCCCCTCTGAGTGGGAGTGGTAGTTGTGTGTCAATTTGGCTGGGCTGTAGCTCTGAGTGG
>NW_006921625.1:9471708-9473469 GCF_000298275.1 Orycteropus afer afer
CGCTGTGTTGCCTGCTGATCTTGGGTCTGTCAGCCTCAGCAGCCAGCAGCTGCATGAGTTAAGAGATGCCTCTAGCTCCAGTGGGCCTGGAGCAAGAGGCAGAGCTGAAGCCCAAGGTCAAAGGCTCTTCATCCAGCCCCTAGAGCTGGCACTCTGAATTTGGACTTCTAGCCTCCTAAACGGTAAGAGAATAAATTCCTGTTTGTTAAAGTCATCCACTTGTCCTATTTGTGTTATAGCAGCACTAGAGAACTGGTACAATGGGTGTGGCCAGGGCATGGCCTCCTGCTGGCCACTGGGCCTGGGATGCCCTCTGTTGTAGCAGGAGGCCTCATCTTCCCTCATGGCCCTGCTCAGCCCAGGACCCCTTGCAAAGCCCAGAGGACCAGAACTTTCAACTCCCACTCATGTAACCATTTTGTTTTAGACACTCTCACCCACTCCCAGAGCCCAGTTGAGAAGGTTGTGGCATCCGCCTTTCCCTGGACCAAAGAGCAGCCTTCTCTTCTGATGGTTAGACTGATCTGGACACCCCATGCTGTGTCCTCTCAGCGTGCTGTCATCCTTTTCTGCCTCTTGGCCTCAATCAGAGCCTTCTTGAGGTCAGCAGCGTTTGCAAAAAGAGGAAGGTAGAGTGAGAGAGGAGTAGATGGTCAGTCTTATGTGGTCATCACACTCCCTGGCTGCCTTCACAGTATGGGAGCTATTCACACCCAAGGTCCTATCTCATCAGAGATGCAGGTCATTGACTCCATTGCACAGATGGAGAAACTGAGGCTCAGAGCCAGCAAATGACTGCCCAATAGCACATAGCTAATAAATGATATAGCCAGGGGTATTAGCTTCCTAGGGCTACTGTAAAGCATTGCAAACTGGATGGCTTAAATCAACACACATGTATTCTCTCACAGTCCTGGAAGCTAGAAGTCCAAATGCAGGTGTCAGGAGGGCCATGAGCTGTCTGGAAGCTCGGGGAGAAGCTCCTTCCTCGCCTCTTCCTAGCTCTGGGGGCTCCAGGCAGTCGCTGGCATCCCTGGGGTTGTAGCAGCGTCAGGCTGTCTCCGCCTGTCTTCACATGGCTGTCTTCCCTCTGGGTCTCTCCAACCCTGCGTCTCTCCCCTTCTGATAACGACACCCATCATATTGGATTAGGACCCACCCTGCTCCACTGGGACCTCATGCCAGTTACATCTGCAAAGACCCTATGTCCAAGCAAGGTCATGTTCACAAGGACAAGGAATAGGCTGTCCACCTATCTTTTGTGGGCACTATTCCACCCATCACACCAGTACCTGAACCCTGGTCTTCAAATGCCAAGCCCAAATTACCGTCAATAGCTACCTTCCTAACAAGAAACAGGAGGAATGCTCTGAGTGGACCAGGTATCAGACAAGGGAGCCTCTGACCAGCAAGACCTGTTTCTGGCTTTTCTTTCTCTCTCCATCCCTGTGCTCCATGCCCTGACGGAAGACATATGGCTACGGTGTCACCAGAAGGAGCTCTTTAAACACATAAATACCGGTTCTTGCGAGCGCGGCAGCCTGCTTTTCATCTTGTTACGACAATCTGTTTTCCATTTTTAGCATCCACTCCTG
This sequence comes from Orycteropus afer afer, assembly GCF_000298275.1. Taxonomy (NCBI): domain Eukaryota; kingdom Metazoa; phylum Chordata; class Mammalia; order Tubulidentata; family Orycteropodidae; genus Orycteropus; species Orycteropus afer. The sequence goes on from NW_006921625.1 coordinate 9,473,304, forward strand.
AGAATGTTTCATTCCTTAAATAAGGAATGAAGTGGGAGCATGAATCAGGAGGGCCGGGCCGGGCCTTGCCCTGCACAGTGTCTCTGCTGGGCTGCCTCGCGTGCACGGTGCAACTGATCTAGTGGTTATTTTAACTGCTGCTTGGTTTTAAGGCCTGTTGATATAT
>NW_006921625.1:9474209-9504050 GCF_000298275.1 Orycteropus afer afer
CTGGCAAGTGACACTCACATCAAGTGGATTTGTCCAAATGTCCAAGAACATGGGGCATTGACCAGGGGCTTGGGGACAGGCATGTCTGTTTGTTTCAAAGAGTATTATTCTCTTGCCCCTGGTTTGAACAACTCAACAGTTAAAGAAGGTGGCTCCATTCCTAGTTCTAACATACTCCCTTTTTCTTTTCCTTTATTTCCATTTTTCACTCCTCCTACCCATTCTTCCCCCCTTTCTTAAAAATTAAATTAAAATAAAATAAAAGGTATAACACATTATTTCAGACACTCAAACCAGTTGCCATCAAGTTGACCCTGACTCATGGTGAATGTCTGGGACCCTCTGGTGAACATCTGGGACCCTCTGTCTGCATGTCAGAGTAGAAGTGGGCTCCGTAGTGTTTCCAGTGGCCGGTTTATTGGAAGCAGATCTCTAGCCCATTCTGTCGAGTACCTCTGGGTAGGCTCGAACCACCAACCTTTGGTTAACAGCTGAGAATTGTAATAACCACTTGTGCCACCTAGGGCTGATATAAGATATTAAAAGGTTTAAAAATAAATACAATAACTTCTTGTAAACCTGCCACCCAGTTTTGAAAATAAAGCATTGGTGAGTATTAGAACCACCTATGTTGCCTCCCCAGCCACCCCTGACCTTCCATGCTGCAGGTGACCTCTGTCTGAATGAGATCTTTTAACCCCAAACATTTCTGTAATTTAAGCAATTATGGCATTGGTTTATGCTTTTGAAAAGCTACATAAATGATGTCTATCGTATGTGTTTTTCCACAACTGGACATTTTCACCCGACATAGTTTAGGAAGCTCATCTGCTTTGACAAGTGTAATTCTGGTTCCACCATTTTCACTGCTGTCTAGCACTCCATTGTGTAAAACTTCCACAATTGATCCATTTTCTTGCTGATAGATTTTTCTTATTTTTTGTTTTGCTTTGGTTTTCATTATTGTTTTGATTAATTACAAGGCATTCCTGTAGCCCTGTTTCCCCATGTCCTCCCCAGGATGGGGACACAGTCAGACTTCTTGGAGTTCACCCAGTACATCCTGGCTAGCATCTCACTGGGAAACAGCGACCCCTTGTGCTGTCAGGGCAGAGCATAGCACCTCGCCTCCCCTGTGCCTTTCAAAGAGGCCCTTAAAAGCTTGGGTAAGGAGGGAGGCCTTCTGCCCTTCACCCCCCAACCAGGGCAGGGGATGTCCCTCCTTGGTCCTGGGTCCTGACCCTTAGGGGCCAGGTCTCTGGAGAGGCATGAAGATTCCAGCTCCATCTGAAGCCCACCTCCTCCAGTGGAGACAACCATGTGTGTGTCTCGAGAGGTGATGGGGAGGAGGTTATGGTCACTGAGGGGAATGCCAGGGCATGGGAGACACTGGCAGGGCTGGAAATGCCACCTTCCAGGGAGCTGCACAGTTGGCTGGGTGTGTGTCTTAGACTGGGTTCTCTAGAGAAGCAAAACCAGTGAAGTTGAGAGAGAGAGAGCAAGCTCGGGTCCTACTAAGTGCCTGTGTCCCCTGAGCTGGGCCTGCAGACATGCTGAGTCCCAGTTTCTCATCAACTAAAAGTGATGGCCGTGGCACAGGTGAGGATGAATATCAAAATGCCCACCAAATAATACCCACCCCAAAAAACCAAAACCACTACCATAGAATTGATTCTGATTCCTAGCTACCCTATAGGGTAAGTAGAACTGCCCCCACAGGGTTCTACTCTATACAGAGTAGTTGTATAGATCCTATAGGGTCCAACTGACGGCAGCCAACATCACCTCACATTGAAGGAATTGACGTGAATCAAGTCCCTGGATGCCTCTGAACCTTGGTTTCTCACCCATATAATGAGATGATTTCTAAGGACTGGTCCCCGCCCCCTCGTCCTTCCTGAGGGTCTCCACAGCCCAGCCCTATGCAGTGCCCCTGTAGTACACCAGGGGGCAGCCTTTTCCCACTGAAGACAGCTGGCCACCTTAAGCCCCTCTGTCAGCACGTCCTTCTTAACTAAACCCTGGGCATATGTCCACTGCCTGGTCTGTGAATCAGCGGTCGTATCTGGCCTTGGCAGATGTCCTAGCAAGGGCCCATGGTCTACCCTGACATCTCTTGTTTTCTCAGTGACCAAGGAAGACAGGACTGGACTTCGGGCCTGGACACTTCCCTGTGGCCTCTGGGGGTTGGCGGGTGTGCAGTGGGACCCCTGCAGGCTCCATTAAGATAATACCAGCAACTTATCCTCTTCTCATTTCCTCAGTGGGTCTCAGAGTCCAAGCCAGCAACAATTCTGTCCTGGGTGGAAGCATGCCCAGGCCGGCAAGTGGGGCTCAGTCTTGGGCAGGGTCAGAGAGAACTGGGCTCCAGGTCCCCAACAAGCCTCACATGCCTTGTAGCCGAACCCACCTGCCTGAGAGGCAGCACCCAGGTCTGAGAGAGACAGACACAGCGAAGTCTAATCCCTGAGGTGGGAGTGTGGGTGAGACAGCTTTGCTGGGCCCCAGTTTCCGGTCTGTGAAATGGGAGGCGAACTCTACAGTCCTCATTCAGGCATTTGCTCATGGCCCTGACCCCTAGCTGTACAGCAGGCTGGGGAACTGGGTGAAGTGGCAGCAGCAGAGGCAGGTGTCTGAGCCCTCCCCACACCCACCCCTACTCGACACTCACCGATAATAAATAAGGGGAATGAATGGGGCTGCTGTGCTCAGCGCCACTGGCCTGGTCGGTGCAGGGCCAGCACCATCTGGTTCCATAACCACAGTGCTTCTCTTTGTGACATGGTCAACCATGAGGCCCGGGGGCCTCCAAGAGCTTCTGGGAATTCAGGAATGGGAAGTGGTCTGACTTGTTACCCTTTGCTCCCTACCGCTGGGCTCTTAGAAGGTCTCTGTCCTAAAGACTTGGAAACATCAGCCTCGTCCCCAGGATGAGGTATGGATCTGATCCACCAAAGACAAGAGAAGCGGGGAGGCAAGGTGTGTCCCCTCCTGTATCCGGGGAAGGCGTCCACCATGGAGGTCAGCCTCGCCCTGTGGAGACAGCACTGGAGATCCACAGGCTGCACGGAGACTTGGGTTCATATGACCAGCCCAGGAGTTGACCCTGACTCATGGTGACCCCATGTGTGCCAGGGTTCAACCGTGCTCCCCAGAGTTTTCAATGCCTGATACTTCACAAGCAGGTCACCAGGCCTTTCCTGAGAGCCCCCTCCGGATGAACTCGACTCTCCAACCTTTTGGTAGCATCCCTGTGTCACCCAGAGAACCTGGACCTGGCAAACATGGGGTTAAATCCCAGCTTGGCCACGAGTGCGGGAGCAGAGCAGGTTTGGGGGCCATCTTTGAACCTCACTCAGCTCTCTCAGCTTTCAAGCCGGCTTGGAGGAGCTCCATCCAGGCTGTATCCAGGCTCGACATTCACAATGGAACTGTCATACGTGGGTGCTATATGCCCCTGTACAAGCAGAGAAGTTGTGCTCCTGCACACTGCAACAAATGGCACCTGGTAATGCCTTACCCTATCCTTGTGACTTAGGAGAACTGCCCAGTTAGTGCAGGCAAGGAGAAGCCTAACCTTCCATGGCTGCTAATCCAATAACAACAAAAACCCAGTCACTCACTGTGACTTGATTGTTAAAATATTTGGCGTAAAACACAAGATCACAAGCACCCGTCACCTGTGATGACCTGTGCCCACAAGCAACTTTTCCTGAGAGCATCCCTGGGTTTGGGAGTGGCTGCCAGAGTAATAGCATGTGGGTGTCTACATCTTAAACCTGACCTTGGGCCTGTCTTCACCTCCCGTGGTGCCGGTGGGTGCCCAGTGGCACAAGGCCCAAGACTGCTCCTCCTGGAGAGGAGACCCCCAGACACTCAGGGTTCAGGTCCGTGGCAATGGCTCTTCTGGAGCTCCACTCGGCAGCTCCCACCTCCTTTCCCCTGAGAATCTCTTTTCTGTTGACCTTCTGGTTTGCAGCCTCTACAGCCCAGGCCCCTTTGTCTTTACCAAGCTGCCATGGTCATTGGGATTGCACCTTTTTGTTTGTTTTTCTAAGTCTGCTCATCCCTCTTGTGCTGCAGGTGAGAGCAGATGATGTTGAGGGAAAGTGAGGCAGATTGTGGGCAAATGGCCTTGGCTGACCAGGCCTGGCTGAGGGATGGGAAGTGGCTCAGGCCTTGGTCCTGTTGGGGCTTTGCACCCCGGTGGCTGGTGCTCAGGGGGGCACAGCAGGGGAGGTAAGAGAACTTGTGGGTCCCTGTGCACTGGGAGCCTGCACTTAGCTGACGAGAGCTGTGGTGTGGGACCCCCAACTCCCACATCCGTGTCCCCCATCCCAGCTCCCAAAAACCAAGCAGCTGCTGTCTAATTCCAAGGTCAGTGGCAGGCCGATGGCTTTCAGCTGGTGACAAATACAGGCCACACTTTTCTGCTTCTCTCTGGTGCATCTGCTGCTACATCCTGTGGCCTCTGTCTCCACGAGGACTGATCAAGCATGGCCTGTCTGGTCCTGAGGCCACCCCCCACCCCCCACTCTAGCCTGGAGGTCAAGAAGCTGCAGAGGGGCTGCCGAGGTCGGGAACCCTCTTCCTGGCCCCACCTCTCACCTTCAGATGGGTTATCTGTCAGGCCCAGCCATAGCCACTACTAGGCCCTCAAAGAGGCATCAAAGAGACCCCTGCAGTGAAGGTCACTGTCCCCAAAGGTTCTCTTTCTTGGTAGCACCTTGTAGCAAACTTTGGGAAGACAGTGTGGTGGCCAGTTATGGAGTCGACCCTGACTCACCGCCACCCTGGGGGTGTCAGAGCAGAGCTGTGCTCCACTGGGTCTCGGTGGCTCATTTCTTCAGAAGCAGTCTGTCGGAACTTTCTTCCCAAAGCTTCTGCCAGCCCTTCTGTTAGCAGCTGGGCACCATTGTGCCACCCAGGGACTCCTGGAAGGGCTGCAGGAGCCTCAAGCACCACGAGATGAGGGCCGGGGCAGCGTGAGTGCCTGCGGCCTCTGCAGAGATGACAGCTCCGTGCGTCCTCTCCGTGTCACCACTACGGAGCCAGATGCCCAGCAAGGAGCCCAGTCGGCCAACGTAGGCCAGATGCCGAGATTCACGGGACAACACTGACGGGGCAGCGAGTCTTCCAGGCGAAAATGAGGAGGCAGTGGGGGCCAAGCAAACACGGACACCAGAGCTCCAGGACCGCACCCTCACGGCCCAGAGCAGGGCCTCACAGAGGCACGTGCTAGCACAGGCCCTCGGCTTGAGCGGAGCCACCCAGCACGCACACCTGAGACTTCACCTGGCTGGGGAGTGCCAAGTGTCAAGGCCACTGTGCGCGTAGGGGGCAGGGGGAGCCTATGCCCACTCCACCCAGAAAATGGTGTTCTGATCCAGTCGGAAAACTTAACTCCTGACTGCCCCTGAGGGTACAGGGAGCCCGAGTACCTAGGTACCTGGCCCACGATAGGCGGAGAGTGCTGTAGGGCGGAGCATCAGACGCACAGGGGGAGACCGTTGTGGGCGGAGCGTCAAGCCTACAGGCGGAGACTATTGGAGGGCGGAGCTTCGACATGCCTCAGGCCTGTTTACAAGGTGCTCTTCAGGGTCTCCCCAGGCACCCCGTGTGGCAGGTTTGGGGGTTGTCCTGACTCTACTCAGAGCTTAGATGTCCTTAGTGGTGACAGCTGTCCATGGAGAACCAGTGGTTTGGCTGACTCCCTTGTGGCTACAGACCTTTTCAGCCCTCACAGGGAAAAAAAAAAAAAAAAAAGAAAAACAGTGTTCCCTTTAATTTTCTCTTTCCTCAAGGAAGCCCTTCAAGGGTGAGGCTTATGCACTGTGTGTTCTGGATCCTGTGACCAGCTCAGGCTGAGTCACTTCCCTCCGCTGCATCTAGACCTCCAAAGGCCATCAGCATGTGGTCCAAGCAGAAATTGATTACCCAGTCATCAAGGTAAGCATGTGCTCAGGACATCAACAAAACACATGTACCAGGGGTCCGAAGCAAAGACCCACAGATGTCCAGCAGACAGGACACAAGGTAAGGCGAGCACTGCAGTGAAAGGGACCTGGCAGCTACTAAATGAAACAGATACCAGCTCCAGTGTGTGAGAATGTGCCAGCGGAAATAAAGTCAAACACTTACCCATTTTTGTTGACATCTGTCTCTTAAGGCCCCTCCTGAATAATTGATACTCCTTATTTTGGTGGATCTCTGGGGAGACGCTATTTAGAAACAAGAGGTGGCGGTGGCCTGTCCAATCTTACTCTTGCTACATTCACCCAGCATGCAACTGGATCCAACATGAGTGGTTACTGAGAAAGGATGTATTATATTAACAGGTAACAGGTCCCTGATCCGTTTTGAAAGAACAATCTTATACATCCACATCTGTTGATCCAGCAACTCCAGCCAAGAGGGCCAACAATGCTCTTTGCAGTGATACAACCAATAGGAACTCCAGTCCCAGAAGACGCACCAGTGGGGCAACTCGAATAAGTTGCCTGTGGCGATGAATTCAGTAGAGTCACTTTATAACTGTATAGCATTTACTACAGGGTTATGTCCTAAGATATGTAAACAACAGTATTTATAACTTCTACTTGGCATGCATATGGACACAATCTAGCATACCTTTAATATAATACTAACATGGGAAATAATTCAATATAAAAGTAACAGAGCAAACATCCAAAAATGCCAGAAATACTAATATTTTCTAACATTAAAAGTTTTCATTTACATATCAAGTGAGCTTCACTTTTTTACTGTCTGTTGCGTGGGACACAGTGCTTGATACTACTCATTTGTTCATTTATAATCAGAGATTTATTGTGACACAAGCATAAAAATTGAAGGCTGTGGTTTAAAGCAAAACTGATGGAAGTCCATTCTTTGTTGTGGGAGCGCAACAGAACTTTATGTTAATACTTGAAACAACTAAGTTCACTGGCCCATTTTCTTTGCTGTAGAATATGTGCGATATTCTTTTTTGTAGGAAATGTATGTAGTAAAAATCTTAGTACCCCACATCCAGTAAAAACTTTATAATCTAGTTCATCACTTCTGCTAAAATGGCATATGCTGCTTGAGTTCACTTGCTAAAATTCCAGTCACTTTTAAAAAGAAGATACATTATGGATTGCTAAGACACAGACACACGCACACATACATGTAACTCACATCTCCTCTTGGAATGCGTGAGTGAGCAGAGGAGGGGACACCACTGACTGTCCGTGTTTAGGGCTCACACAGGCCTTAACGTGGCCCTGGGTCTGATCGCCGAGGCTCAGCACCGGCCCTTGTCCAGGCTCGCCCACCTCGACAACCCCTCCTCCGCCAGTCCCCTGCTTCTTGCTTCCTCTGCCCCCAGCTCTCCAGCCATCCACGCCAAGGGCCCTTCACAAAGGTCTCTGGCCCCCTGGCCCAGCCCCAAACATGGTGACAGTTTGAGCCCAAGGACTGTTGTCTAGAACAAGGACAGCACAAGCCACTGTGTCTGCTGGACAGGAAGCAGCTGGGGTTGGTGGCCCTTTCACTGACCTTCCCACTACACGTGGAGGTGGCTCGCCCAGGAGGAAGAGAAGCAGAGGGGTCTATCAGAAGAAGGAGCCATGTGAACCGGTGAATGCATCAGGTGGGTTCAGGAAGTAGATCTTGCCCCTCCTCCTCCCCAGCCACATGTCCCGCGAGGAGGGAGGATGGTAACACCCTGGGTGAGTTACTCCTAACTGCCACTGCAGAAAGATTCAAGGACAGGTGGCAGGAGCAGGGGACCCTGCTCTTGGGAGGGGCCCTCAGCAGGTGAGTCTCCCCTCACAGACTGGCTCGAGGTCTGATCCCATGCCCAGGTGTGCTTACCCATGGAGCAACCCTGGGCAGATCACAGAGCCCGCCCGTTCCAGTTTCCTCGTCTGCAGATGGGCACGGTGAATTGCATCTCTCAGACATGAGAAGGCTGCACAGCCCACTGGGGTCATGGGTGGTGTTGCTATTGTCAGCTGCCGTCCAGCCAGCTCTGACTCGTGGCAGCCCCATGCACGACAGAACAAAGTGTGGCCCGGTCCTGAGCCCTCCCTACGATCTGCTGTGGATTGGACCATTGGGATCCCGAGGGTCTCACTGGCTGCTTTTCAGAACTGGACCACCAGGCCTTTCTCTTCGTCTCTCCGTCTGGAAGCTCTGCTGAAACCTGGTCAGTGTCATAGCAGCTTGCAAGGCTCCACTGACAGATGGGTGATGGCTGCACACGAGATGCATTGGCTGGGAATCGAACCCAGATCTCCTATATGGAAAGCAAGACCCCTACCACTGAGCCACCAATGCTGCTTTCACTCCCTTTGGAATCTTGCTCAAAACAACTGAAGAGGTGAGGACGGCCAGTGCTCGCCTCCAGTGCACTCTGTCGGCTCTGAAAGCGCCCCGTGTGAATTTATTTCATTCAAACTCCGTGACTGTGCAGCTATCAGCACAGTGCTCAAAGTCCCGGCCTGGAGTCCTGCAGACTCTGCGTCCTGAGGCCACCATGCAAGGCTCTGTGGTTGTGGGTCTGTTTCTGTCCCAGCGATACCCCCAGTGCCTGACACTCGCAGATGTTCAACAGGCATTCTCTGAGTAAATTTAAGCAACTTAACATTGTCAAGTCTCAATTTCCACATCTGCAAAACAGAGGTGATAACAGAACTTGACCCAAGGGGGCATCGTGAGGATTAAACAAGATGACACAGGAAAAGTACAAAGCTCTCAGCCAAAAATGAGCTACGTGGTGTGCAATGAGCTCTTGACCAACGGATTCTGCACGTTTGGCACACAGGTGGTTCAGATAATGGGAATATGAGATTCAGCAGGGCGGCTCGTAGGTATGCATAGTTGTGGTTCCGGGTCCAAGCCACAGGAATGTTACTTTACCATCTAAACCACTGGAACTCTGTTGGTTAAAATGTGAAGAAAACAGAAGTCCACAACTGGAAGGATAAACATCATGGTAAATGGAGAAAAAAGTTGAAGGTGTCAGTGATTTCATTCTACTTGGATCAACAATTGACATCTGTGGAAGAAGCACATACATATTGCATTGGACAACTCTGCTACAAAAGACCTCTTTAAAGTTTTCAAAAGTAAAGCTGTCACTTTGATGAGTGAGGTGCACCTAACCCAAGCCATGGTCTTCTCTATCACCTCTCATGCATGTGAGACCTGGACAAGGAGGAAGAAAGGCAGAAGAGATATTGATGCATTCTAACTGTAGTGCTGGCGAAGAATTCCAAATACACCACGGACTGACAGAAGAATGAATGAGTTAGTCTTAAAACAAATACAACAGGCCAGACTTCGAGTCGTTTACTTTGAACATGTCATCAGGAAAGACCAATTGCTAAAAACTGAAATAAAATGAAAAGACACAGTGTTTAGTAAAGTAGAGGGCCAGTGCAAACAAGGGAACCCCTTCCTGAGCCACATTAACCACAACAGTGGACTCACACATCAACGGTCATGAGGAGGATGCAGGAGGACCAGACAATGTCACTTCTGTCATACGTAAGGTCACCATGAGTCAGAGTCAGCTTTGAGAGCAACGAGCACCAACTTGCCCAAAACTGTGAAGAACGAAAATGCAGAGGCAGGCATTTGGATGAATGCTTGGGTCAGGTCTGAATTGAAGGAGGCCCTCAGCAACTGACGCACTCACTTTGCAAGGACCCCTGATGGATACCCGGTGTGGCCGGGACTTTATTTCTCGTAACTTAGCTTAGGAAATGAAAGCCACTCCAGAGCTGTTGTCTCACCAATATTGGAATTGTTCACGGAAACTTTCCATGGGCTGCTAAGCCACTGATAGAAAGAAAATTGCAGGTTTATATATTTTTTAAATAAAAGGATTCTAATTCCAATAAAAGTAATGCCCTTGCATGGCCAATTACCGTCTCCTCTGTGTTCTTCTTGCCTTTTTAATAAAAATTTTTATTGTGCACATTAGGTTAACCAGACCTGAGCACAGCCTCTCTCTGAGAGTCTGTGTCAGTTGAGAGCAATGGCTCCAGCTCGTGGCTGGATTTTGAATCGAGGCTGCTCCCGGGAAGGAGATTGCTCACACAAGACTCTTGGAGAGAACAGTGGGCAACTCTTTGGGCCAGAGGTTGAGAATCATATTTATGCTTTTAAAGGAAAGGATTCTGGCTGTAACTGTGCACACAGGGCCCTCTGGGCTGATTGGATTCCCAAGATCCAATGCCAGGAGGAAGCTTGGGGATGGGCCATGGGGCTCCATGGTATTCTCTAAATGTCCTTTCCATGGGGATATGCCCTTGGCATGACTCAGACAGGTGTGGGTCTGAATCCTGGTCTGTCACTTTTCATCTATGTGACCTCAGGCAAGTTCCTTGCTTCTGTAAAGATGTACAGTCTTGGAAACCTTATGGGGTACTTCTACTCTGTCCTTATAGGGTTGCTATAAGTCAGCATTGACTCAATGGCAGTGGGGTTTGGTTTAGTCTTAGAAGAAATCCAATCAGAATGTTCCTCAGAAGCAAGAGTGGAGAGACTTTGACTCACTTAGCTTGGGCACATCATTAGGAAACACCAATCACTAGAAAAGGACACCTTGTTTGGCAAAGTGGAGGTGACCCCTCCATGAGATGGCCTGACATATGGCCACAACCATGGGCTCAAACATCCCAACAACCATGAAGATGGCTCAGAATCAAGTGATGCTTCATTCTGTTGGACATAAAGGCACCATGGCTCAGAGCTGACCAAATGGCAACTATCAACAACAGAGTGTGGTTGGGAAGATCAGACCATGTCATATATGTAAACCATCTAGCACAGGCCTGGGTGAAGCTACTGTTCACTATTTAGTGCCTTATGGTATGATTATGATGCTGAAAATGGCAAAGCTGATGCTTAAAGGGCATCAGTAGCAAACCCACCATTCTCAGTCCTTCAACCAGTGCTAAGTGGTGGATGGGAATGAGTAAGTTCACAGGATGTATCAGTTAACCATCACTGTGTAATGATCAGCCTCCAAACTCAGTGGCTTACACAAGAACCATTTGTGATTGTAGCTCGTGGGTCAAGGCTGGGGGTTGACTGGTTTGGGCTGAGTTGGTCCTGAGTCTGAGAGTTGCTGGCTGTTGACTGATCTAGGCTGGCCTCATCTGGGATGACCATAGCCCTCTAGTGGGATAAGAGAGAGCAAGCAGAAATAGATGAGTCCTTTTGTGAACCGAGCTCAGAGCTGGACACCATCATACCTATTGTGAGCTACTGGCCAAGCAGGTTGCAGGCCAGTCCCTATTTGAGGGATCAAGAAATAGGCTCCACCTCTTTAGGGAGGAAAACCACAACAAGCGTGGACATTGGAAGAGAGGAAGGACTGAGGCCATGAGTATAGTCAGACCACCAATCCACCACGGGGGTTTGTAGCTTCAGTAAAATAGACAGGTTTCCTGGGGAAATGCTGGTCCTCCAGGGTTTGGTTGTGAGGACATCTGGGTACTGAAGAGGGCCTGCCTTTACTAGTCTCGTTCCTCTAGTGGAGGTTTCTGGGGCTGCTGGGCCCATGGGACTCCAGCTTCACCACTAACTCTTCTGGGATGGAAGGGACAGCTGTGGTTGACCCAGAAGGCTGGAGGCAGGCCAGGAGATCCAGTCTCCTACTCCCACTCCAGACCTTAGGCCAGTGATTTTTCTATCCTGCCATGTATGTAGTGAAAGGGGCAGAGGCAGCATCCCCCAGGATGGGAGGTGGCTCCAGCTGCCTGACTCTAGTCACAGCACTGAGCCCTGGAGTCCTTTCCCCTGTCCAGGCTTCTGTTTCTGCCTCCAGATACTGACAGAGCCTCTAAGGGTCCTCTCTGCAGTGCCATTCAAGGTGGCCAATGGCTTGGCAGGCTGTTCTACCAACGCCCACCTCGTTCAGCAGTGAGTGGAAGTCATTCTTCCCAACAGTAGCAGTCCCTCTCCCCTGGGCCTCCTTGTGCTGCCTCACTGTCCTGCCCTTGTCCAGAGCCAGGCTGGCTCAGGGTCACCCTGTGGGTCTTTAGGGCTTGGAGGGGCAAAAAGGGTGGCAAATGTGAGGAACAGCTGGGAGAGGACAAAGCTGCAAGGGGGACACCTGGGGTTTCCTGTGCTTCTGCTTTGTCATGGGATGAAGGTTCTTACTGAGTCAGGCCAGCACTGTGGCATTGGGGTCATACGGCCTTGGGACCAGGCACAGCCTGCCACGTATCAGCTGTGTGACTCTGGGCAAGTCACTTTCCCTCTCTGAGCCTCATATCTGAACCTGGGAAGTGGGCATCACCTTCCTCTCAGAGCTGGCGGAGGACTCAGGGATGAGCACACGGCTCGGGCACTGCGCCAGGCATGGAGATGGCACCTCTCAAACCGAGGATGAGTCTTTCGCCAATCGGTAATGGGGATGGGAGGAAGAAGTCATCAACCCCAGTGAGGCTCCAGGGACCCCATCTGTTCACTCTGGAAGGAGCTCAGTGTGTCTCACAGACCCTGCAGTTTGAGGTCCCTACTTAAATCTTGTTTCTACTCTTGTGCCTGGATCAATTCTCCACACGGCAGCCAGAACGATCGAGGTCAGTTCATGTCATTCCTGTGCTCAGACCCTTCCAAGGGCTTCCCAACCCCAGCACCATCTAGGATGACACTCCCAGTCCTTGCCGTTCCAGTGTCACTAGCCCACTGGCTACCTCCTGCCTCAGCTACTTCTCTACCTTCCTGTGGGGACTCAGGCACCCAGCCTCCTTGCTGCTTCTTGGAGGTACCAAGTTCATTCCCACTGCAGGGCCTTTGCCCTTCTCTTTCCACTGCCTGCTATGTTCTTCCCTCTGTAAGCATCAGGGCTCATTCCGTGACTTCCTGCAGGCCTCTGCTCAGATACCTCCTCTCAGAGACATCTGATCCACCCAGGCCCCGCCCTCATCACTATCCCCTAAGCCTGCTCAGCTTCACTCACAGGATTTATGAAACTACATGTCGATAGTTCATTGTCTGTTACCACCCCCCACCCCCTGAAAATAAGCTTAATGAAAGCAGGCAGTTTATCTCGTTCCCTGGTGCCAGGACGATGCCTAGACGCACAGGATGCTGAGAGTTTGCACACATAGGTACTTTAATGAGAGGCTTGCAAGCTTTTTGGAAGACTATGGGAGTTAACTCATCGAATCTTCCCAAACCACCATTCACTGCCATCAAGTCAATTCTGACCCATAGTGACCCTGAAGGACAGACTACAATTGCCCCATTGAGTTTCCAAGGCTGTTAGTCTTTACAGAAGCAGACTGCCCCATCTTTCTCCAGTGGAAAGGCTAATGTGTTCAAACAGCCAACTTTTTGGTTAGCAGCTGAATGCTTTAACCACTGTGCCACCAGAGATCCTTAATCTTCCCAAGAGTCCTCTAATGCAAACAGAGTTATGTCCCTATTTTACAGATAGGACAGTGAGGCTCAGAGAGCTGCAGCAATTTGCCGGAGACCACACAGCTGGTGGAACCAAGATTGTAGTCTGTCCTCTCTGGCCTAGGTCTAATTCCCTGCCCAGCTCCTCCGGGCTGTGTGCATGTGAAGAATGCCAGGTGACTGTTGGCAGCACACCTGCCTTCCAGAGAACTAGGCCAGGTGTGCTCCCAGGTTGCCCATGGGGCAAGTGGAGAAGACTTCCTGGAGCAGTGGTTTCAAGACCCAGGAAGTCACTGGAAGAGCTCTTGGTTGGAGGTGATTTGCCTCCCGCATGCCCCCAGTGAGCACATCGTATGGGGATTGTCATGGTCAGAGGGCACCCCATCATTTACGTGCTACTGACGGGCCAGGGTGGCAGAGCCTGGGCCGGAACTCCAGTGGGTCCATGCCACAGATCAGCACTTAGTCTCACGCAATTCCATTCCCACCAATTGTGAAATGGAAGCACATTTCCCTCCCTCTTGGAGCAGGTGTTCATTTGCAGAAGCTCCTATTTGTCGATGATTTCCCATTATCCTTATAATTGCCCCACATACGGTGCTCGATAAAGTTATAAACCTGTCCTCTGGGAACACCAGATCGATAGCAGGATTATTGATTAGGTGGTGGAAATGGTCTTCCGGCCCTCAAAGCAGAGGCCTGTCAGGCTGCCCTTTAGGAAGATCCAAGGAATCATCGGAAACAAACGCACAATCCGGCCCTCTGCCCTAGGCCTCAGGTTCTCCCAGTCAGCTGGCTGGTCTGGAGAGGGTGGAGGTGATCGAAGACAATGTGTTGATGAAAGATGAGCTGTAAAGGCAATGTGGGGTCAGGGGGCTCCTCCAGGAGGGTGCTTGGGGGCCCACCTTGTCCTTAAGTGGGTGTACAAGTAACTTAGTGACTACGGCTGCTATAACAAAGTCCTATAACTGGGTGGTTTAAAGAATAGAAATTATTCTTTTCTCTCTGGAGACTAGACATTCTAAATCACGATGTCCGGAGGGCCATGCTTTCCCTGAAGGCTCTAAGGGGAAGATCCTGCCTTGTCTCTGCCAACAGCTGCGGGTCCCAGCAATCCTCTGAGTTCCTTGGCTTGTACTTGTATCTCTCCAGCCTCTGCCTCCATCTCCTCATGTCATCCCTCTGTGTCTTCTTTCGCAATAAGGATAGCACACATATCAGCTTAGGACCCCATATCCCAGTCGGACCTCATCTTAACTAGTATCTTCTAAGACCCTATATTCTGAGATCCTATCGCGGTCATGTGCACAGATACTAGGGTTAGGACTTCAGCATATCCTTCTGGGGGCACACTTCAGTCCATAATAGTGGGTAGTTACAGTCTATGTGCAGTGAAGACAAACTGCCTGGGTTGGAATCTTGGCTCCCCTACTTTCTAGCTGTGTGACCCTGAGCAAGTCACTTAACCTCTCAAAGCCTTGGGTTGCTCAGGTAAAAGGGAGGTAGTAACAATACCTTTGCCTGCTCCCCATAGGCATAGGCATTGGAAGGATTAATTGGAATAAAACAGTAAAGTTCTGAAGACACCGTTTGACACAACACGCACAGAGTAAGCGCCAGGGCTGGGGTGGGCTCTTTGAGTGCTAAGTGAATTTTCCAGGTTGTGGCTTGGTGCTGTTGTTCTTCTTGATGGGAGAGGTTAGTGGCTGATGTCTTATCTAGCATTTATGAGCACCTTCCATGGTACAGGCTCTGTGCTAGGCCCAGAAGGAACAAAGCTGGATAAGACACGGTCCCTGCCCCCAAGGAGCTCCCAGCACCCTGGAGTAGCAGGCAGGGAGGCAGATCATTGCAGTAAAGCAAGGCAGACGCCCTGAGAAGGGCAAGGACCAACCTGGATCCTGAGGAGGCACTTCGCCCAATGGCTGGGTGGAGGGGAGATCAGGTCAGGCTGCCAGGAGGGGAAGCTGTGTTGAGGGCCTACTATTATTTAATGATGATGATGATGACGATGACTACGTCCATTTTGGAGATGCTGACACCAAAGCTCTGAGAGGTTAGGTCACGTGACAAGTGGACAACATA
This sequence comes from Orycteropus afer afer, assembly GCF_000298275.1. NCBI lineage: Eukaryota > Metazoa > Chordata > Mammalia > Tubulidentata > Orycteropodidae > Orycteropus > Orycteropus afer. The sequence continues at coordinate 9,489,702 of NW_006921625.1, forward strand.
GGTGGGCACTGCCAGTGTGAAAACCAAGAAGTCCTGGAAACCAGGACAAGTCGGTCACCCTACCGTGACCTTGCCCAGATCTGTGGTATCCCTCAGCATCCTCAGCTGACGTGCAGAGCTGGGCCGGTCCGATTGGCAAAACTCACTGCAGAGCAGGGGTTCCCAGTTCTCTAGGGGGACGTTCAGGGGCAACCCCAGGGTCTCTGTTCTGTACTCCTGCTCTACACCTAACAACTTGATGCGTCCCTCCAAGGCCGCTTCTGTAAATTAGTGCACTTGGTCCTCACATTGCTGCTGGGTGGGGGTAAGCACAGGGAGAGGCTGGTGGTGGTGATTATGAGAACACGGAGGAATTGTAACTTGCCCGAAGTTGTCACAGGGCAGGGACGCTGAGTCCACCACTCTTGCCTATCCTTGGTCTCCATCTTTCCCATGAGCACTGTAGAAAGCACAAACTGGTTTGGGGTTGGGTGTGGTGCTGGCCATCAGGGGTCTGCTTGAGATGCTTGTTTGGTACTTGGTTGGATGCTAGGGGACCAATGAGATTGAGGTAAGCGCTGGCTAGATGGATGCCCAGAGTGCTGGACAGTGTTGGCAGCTGAGGAAATGCACAGGAATGAGTCAGCTCCCGTAAGCTTGGTGGATGCTAGGTCACCTTGGGGAACTTCTCTTCTAGCTGGACATGATTCCTGTTGTGATCTTATCTTTGTTCCAGGCAACCCCAGACCTTGTGAAAGTCATTACTGAGAAGTGTGCTGGATGGCAGGCTACTTTCAGGGCCCCCTGAGGTCCAAGGCTCTCGGAATCATCTTTAGAGGGAGTGGTTCTTCTGGGACCTGCTGAGAGAAGGCCCTTCCCTATCAGAACAGCACTAGATGAGGGCAGCAAGGGGGTGCGGACACGTCCAGCTGGGGAGCACTGGTCTTGACTCCTCACAAGGCAGAAATTACCTCTTAACTCAGAATCGCAGGCCAGTGGAGCAGGATGGGACCCTGGCCTCTACCATCGTGTAATAGGTGAGAACATGAAAGTCCAGTTTCCAGGACACCCCTAAAGCTTAGATCTGGGGGGCAAAAGAGACCCAGATGAGTGGCATTCCCTTTTTCCATCATCTCTCAGTTAAAAGTACCATGTTTACTTGCTACAACCCCTTTGGAGCCTGCATTCCCTATGGCTTCACAAGGACCAGTTGCCATTAAGTTGACTCCAAGTCATGGTGGCCCATAGGGACAGAGTAGAAGTGCACCCTCGAGAGCTTTTAGTGGCTGATTTTTCAGAACTAGATCCCCCAGTCTTTCACCTGAGACACCTTTGGGTGGATTCAAGTCTCTGACTCTTTAGTTAGTAGCTGGGCACCACCTTGGGACTCTCCTCAAGGCCTTAGAGCAGGGTCCTCAAGCTCGAGTACATGTCAGAATCACTTGGAGGGTGTGTTAGGCACAGAGTGCGGGCCCCACCCCCGGAGTTTCTGATTCAGTAGGTCTGGGTGGGGTCTGGCTTCCCAGGTGATGCTGGTGTGGCTGGTCCAGGGACCACCCTTTGAGACCCTCTATGTGCTCTTGACCATGACAAATTGTTGCACGCCTTTAGAGCCTCACTTTCTTCAGCTGTAAAAAGGAGCTCATTCTGACCCGACAGAGGCATTTCGTGAGATAACAGAGTTAAATGCTGTCTTCTCATGAGCTCTGGTAGCACAGTGCCTAAGGTACTTGACTGCTAACCAGAAGGCTGGTGGTTCAAACCCACCAGCCACTCCTCGGAAGAAAGGTTGGGCAACCCTACTTCCATAGTGATACTGCCTCTGAAACCCAAGGAGGGGTCGCTATGAGTCAGGGCCGACTCGACGGCAACTAACAACAACAACAACATGCCCGGTAGCTTCTCTACCATCATGGAGACATTCTTTCCCAGATCCTGAGGTGTTTTGTCTCATAATCCATAGGCATAGTGGGTCAGATGTCTTTGTCCAATGCTCACTTTAGTGGGGGAACATCTCCAGCTGCCTCCAAACCCTGGGCTCATGACTGTGCAAAGAGGACTGTGAGATTCAGGCTAAAAAAAGAAAAAAGAAAGAGAGAGAGAGAGAGCATTCCTGAGAGACAGCTAGACATTGGAGGGGCTCTGGACGGCTCCTTTTTCAATGACCTCTCCCTGGAGGGTATGGGAGGAAACCACTATCAAGCAAACGCATCTTCCTATCACAGCCCACGCAGGGTTAAATTATACCACTGACTGAAGTTCCCACCTCTCTTCCTCTGACTTTTCTTTCTCTTGCTCCTACCCTACCTCCTCCCACTTCTGCCTTCTTGCCGAGCACAAGTTTAATAAGCCAATATCAAAAGCATCTAGGCCTGGAGCTTCCAAAGATTGAAGACTTTTAAATGTGAAGCACCTCATTATATCCGACTAGTTTCAATAAAAAGAACTGATAAGCCATTGATATGACACCAGTTATCAGTAGAATTTGCTCAACGTCCGTCTGAAATGTGCACTGCTTGCTTTTTGGGGTAATGGAATCAAACATGAGCAGCACGGCACAACTAGATCACTTTTCAAGTAAGAACATTAAAATGGAGAGGGGCTCTGGGCTTCACAGAACTAAAGCGCCATTGTACAATGTAGCATATACACATACAGAGTACATATGGCTCCATGGACAATTGACTTCCTTCCTATTAATCAACTACAATGTTTACCTTCTTATTCCAACCATTTCCAAACCATTAAAACTAAGAGGATTAGCATCGCATTTCTGCCAAGGTGTACTTTCATTTCAGCAAATACGACTTTTGCTCTCGGAGGAGATTAAAGACCTGAAAGAGATGGTTTCTTTATCGGGCGTTCTGTGTCACACAGGTAAGAGAAAAAACAATACCTGGTTTAAAAGAATACAATGTCCTTCTGCAGGGAAAGCCGATTGCAAAGAGAGTTAAATTTCAGGACAAACAACATAGATTGTGAAGTCTGATCCAACGTCGGGATAGAGTATTTCTTGTGTAAATCATGCTTATGAAAATATCATTTAGAAATCAGCAGAAAAGACATGACCTTCAGTTTGGTTTAGCTTGGTAGAGTCAGAGTTTTCTAAGGGAGCTTTCAAAAATATGTAAGCATGAGGGTTTGAATACATTGTGAGGGAGGAGAAGTCCAGATGACTTAGTTGTGCTCATGAGGAAACTACCTAGACCAAGAGGCAGTCTTTCCAACAGAACAAGGGCATACTGCATGGTTTAAAATTAGGGAAAGTCTGGATCAGGGTTGTATCCCGTCTTCATACTTATTCAGTTTGTATGCTGACCAAATAATCCAAGAAGCTGGACTATATGAAGAAGAATGAAGAATCAAGATTGAGGGAAGGCTCATTAACGACCTGTGATATGCAGATGACACAACCTTGCTTGCTTAATGTGAAGGAGACTTGAAGCACTTACTGATGAAGATCAAAGACTACAGCCTTCAGTATGTTGTTGCACCTCAACAACAACAACAACAAAATCCTCACAACTGGACCAATAAGCAACATCATGGTAAATGGGAAAAAGATTGATGTTGACAAGGATTTCATTTTCCTTAGATCCATAATCAACGCCCATGGAAGCAGCAGTTAAGAAATAGAATGACATATTGTATTGGACAAATCTGCTGCAAAAGATCTCTTTAAAGTGTTCAAAAGCAAAGATGTCACCTTGAGGACTAAAATTTGTCTGACATAAGCCATGGTGTTTTCAATCATCTCACAAGCATGTGAAAGCTGGACAATAAATAAGAAACATGGAAGAAAGATTGATACTTTTAAATTCAGGTATTGGTGAAGAATAGTAAACATACCGCGGATCGCAGGAAGAAAGAACAAATCTGTCCTGAAGGCTCCTCAGAAGCGAGGATGGAAAAGCTTTTGGGTCATGCACTTGGACTTGTTACCAGGAGGTACCAGTCCCTGGAGAAGGACGTCACGCTTGGTGAGGCAGAGCTTCAGTGAAAAAGAGAAAGACCCTCAGTGAGGCAGACTGATATAGCGGCTGCAACGAGCTCAAACAAAGCCATGACTGTGAGGATGGCTCAGAGCCAGACAGTGTTTCGTTCCGTTGTACGTAGGGTCACTGTGAGTTGGAACCAACTCAATGGCACCTAACAACAGAAGTTGGATGCCGTGAGTTATGCTTATATGGTTTGTCTATGTCATTCCCGAGAAGCTCTGGTAGGGTAGTGTCTAAGGCACTTGACTGCTAACCAGAAGGCTGGCGGTTCAAATTCATCAGCCACTCCTTGGAAGGAAGGTTGGGCCATCCACTTCCCTAGTGATACTGCCTCGGAAACCCAAGGAGGGGTTGCTATGAGTTGGGTCCTACTTGACGGCATACAACAACATGTCATTCCTGAGACTTATTTTGTGGTCATATTTTCTTCCTTATTTGTTTCAGAAGTGAATGAATTTTCCTAAAGCCAACTTGTAAACATCATCCTTTCACCATCCCACCTCAAAAGTACCCTTTAGAAATGTGAATTTTCTTTGTCTTAAGTTTATTATTACACAGCTCATAGTTGTCTTAAAGCTCAGGGCTAGTGGTTTAAAAATTGTGGTTCCTGGGCCAGCAGCGTCAACATCATGTTGGAACTTGTCGGAGATGCAAAGCTCCAGCTTAGACCTACTGAGTCAGAACCTCAGACCTACTAAGTCAGAAACCCAGGATGGGGCCAGCGATCCCTTAACAAGTCCTCTAGGGACTCAGCAGCATGCCGAAGGTTGAGAGCCATGGATCTCGGGCTGATTCTCTGCTGCGACAAAGAGGGAGACCTGGAGGATATTAACTTGCTAACTATTAACTCAGTCACACACCCTGTTAGTAACAGACCCATAACTCATTTTCATAGAGTCAATTCTGACTCATCGTGACCCTATAGGACAGAGTAGAACTGCCCCCATTGGGTTTTCAAGGCTTTAATCTTTATGGAAGAAGATTCTCACATCTTTCTCCCACAGAGCAGGTGGTGGGTTCAAACTGTTGACCTTTTGATTAGCAGCCTAGTGCTTAATGTCTGCACCACCAAGGTTCCTTGTTAATAATGGAACCTGAGCTAAAATCAGTACAGTTGTTGTTGTTGTTGTTGTTGTAATGTGCCATCGAGTCGGACCTGACTCATAGTGACCCCTCCTTGGGTTTCCGAGGCAGTATCACTATGGAAGTAGATTGCTCAACCTTCCTTCTGAGGAGTGGCTGGTGGGTTTGAACCGCCAGCTTCTGGTTAACAGTCAGATGCCTTAGGCATTACGCTACCGGAGCTCCTAAAATCAGTACAGAGTGAATAGGGAATAAAGTGCAGGTGATTCTCATTTTAACAAGAGAATGAAAATACTGATGTACAAAAAAATAAGTTAATTCAATTTTAAACAGAAGGACAGCAGGAGAATAGTTTTCCTAATAGAGGGATTAACCTCAGTTTAAATAATTCCAGCTACCACGTACAATGATCCAATTAGCAAATAAAGTGATCTGCATGGAGCTGTTCACGACCATATTGACATAAATCAGAGTGTACACATTCAGGCACATACATGGTCAGCATGAGGCTGAGCGTCTCCTTTTGAAATACTAGCAATCATTGTCAGAAGGCCATTGCCAAGTAATTTGAAGAAAGGTCCTACAGGAACCCCATCCCCCACCCCCAGGAGGTTGAATGGGAGTGTGCTGTTCATTACATCCTCATCAAAGCCTGGCATTTCCATTTTAGTTTTAATCTTTATTAATTTAACAGTCAATAAATGATACTGCAATGTTGTTGCCATTTTATATCTTTTCTTATACAGTTAATTGTAGAAGTAACACATGCTTATGGTCAATATTTTGGAAATTACAGAAAAATAAAAAGAAAGAATCCATAATCCCACCAATCAAATGAATCTAGTTTTTATAGTTAAGCATTTTTTTTCTGAAACACTTTTCTAGGCACATTTTAAATATAGTCAAGGTCTTACAATACATAACATTTTTATCAAGCTTTTTTTTTTTTTAGGATTTGGGTGAAGATTTACAGAGTAAATTCACTTTTCATACAGCAGTTCACATATACTTTGTCTCATGTCATTGACCAAAATTTACAATGCAGCAGCTCCCCTCCCACTTCCTCCCTATAGTTACCTCCTCCCAGTGTCCATCCCTTCATACTCTTCTGCACGCTGAGCTATCTCCCTGTGCATAAGCAGCCCTTCCTTCTCCCATGATTGTTCTCTCCAGGGCATGTGTCTACTTATCAAGCTTTTTTTTTTAACTGAAAAAAACCCTTAGTGTTTCAGTACATTAAGAACTCTTTGCAAAATTAGACATTTCTGAGAAGAAAAGTAAATTTGAAGATATATCAATAGGAACTCTGAGATGAAAAAGACTTTTAAAAATTGAACAGAGCACCAGTGAACTGTGGGACAATGTTAGGGAGCCAATGTATGTGTAATTGGAAACCCCAAAGCAAAGGAGAGAAGGGAGACAAAAAAGAAGAAAGAAACTATAATGTCTGTGGTAGTTAAGGCTGTTGTCAACTTGGCTGGGCCTGGTTGAGTGGCTGGGCAGCTGGAGGTAGTTATTCCTCGATGAGAGTAGCAATCAACTCCGTGGTGGAATCTGCTACCATCTGCTGAGTAGCTGCTTTAGGTATGTGGTCTACTTCTTATATATAAGGAGAAGCTTTGGGATTGGTCTCTAGCCTTTTGGCACGCTTGAACCCTGAGTACAGCCAAGTCATTGTTCAACAGCCTGCCATGCCCTGCCAATCTTGGGGCTTCATCTGGACTGGAACTAGTGGCCTGCCGTGTTGTTTTGTAACATTGGGACTGTGCCTTGTTATTTGTCAACCTTGGGCTTCTCAGCCTCAGCAGCCAGCATCTGTCTGAGTGAAGAAAAGCCTTCGGCTTCAGTGGGCCGGGAGCAGGAGGCAGAGCTGGACCCCAAGGTTGAGGGGCTTTCACCCAGCCCCTAGAGCCTGGCACTTTGAACTCAGACTTAAAGCCTCCAAAAACGTAAAAGAATAAACTCCTGTTTGTGAAAACCATCCCATCTGTGGTACTTTGCTGTCAGAGCAGCACAGAGGTGACCAAAACAATGTCCAGATATTGTCCATTGATGAAAACTATGTCTCCAGATACAAGAAGCTCAATGAAATACAAGCACAAGAAACATGAAGAAAACTAAACCAAATTGTATCATATTCAAATCGCTTAAAACCAGCAATAAACAGAAAATTTCTGAAGCAAAGGAAAAAGACACAATACACATTGAGGAGCAAAGATAGAAACAACAATTTATATGAATTGGAAAAATTGCTTGAAACACAGATACTACCAAACTCACTCATGAAAAAATGGATAACATGAATAGTCATTATCTATGAAAGAATTTGAAATTTTAGTTAAAAACTCTCCTACAAATAAAATTCCAAGATCAGGTTTTACTGGTGAATTCTACCAAGCATCTATGGAAGAAACAATGCCAGTTCTGTAGCATCTATTTCAGAAATTTGAAGAGAAGGGAATGTTTTCCAACTCATTCTATAATGCCAGCATTACTTTGACACCAGAATCAGGAAAAGATATTAGAAAGAAAGAGAACCATGGACCAATGTCCCTCATAAACATAGATGCAAATATTCTTAACAAGTTTTGGTCAATTAAAGTCATTTCATGATGTATTATATATATACATATTATATATATTGGGAGCTCTGGTAGCATAGTGCCTAAGGCACTTGACTGCTAACCAGAAGGCTGGAGGTTCAAACCCACCAGCCACTCCTCAGAAGGAAGGAACGTTGGACAATCTACTTCCATAGTGATACTGCCTCGGAAACCCAAGGAGGGGTCGCTGTGAGTCAGGGCCGACTCGACGGCACATAACAACAACATTATATATAGATATATATACATATACATCTATATATAATGTATAAAATACATCATGACATAATGGTTTTCCTAGGAATGAACGCAAGGTTGCTTTCACATTCACAAATCAATGACTATAATTCACTATATTAACAGACTGAAGAGGAAAGATGATACAATCATCTCGCTATAGATACGGTAAAAACATTTAACAAAATCCAACATCTATTCCAAGTACAAACCATGGCAAGGAAATTGAAGTGGAAGGAAGTTTTGTCCACATGATAAGAGGCACCAACAAAAACCCCTCCAGCTAATATCATAAGAAATTGTTAAGACTGAATGTTTCCCCCAAGCTTGGGAACAAGATAAAGATGCCCAGTCTCACTACGTACATTCACCATTTTATTGGAGGGTCTGGTCAAGGTAATGAAGCAAGAAAAGGAGGAAAAGGAATCCAGAATGGAAAGAAAGAAGTGAAACTATCTTTAGGCACAGGTAATATGATTACCTACATCAAAAATCCTCTGGGATCCATAAAAATGCTACCACAACTAATAAATGACTTTAGAAAGGTTGTGAGATGCAAGATCAATTACAAAAATCAATTGTATTTCTATGTACTAATTATAAACTATTGGAATTAACGTAAAATACTATGTGTAATAGCTTCAAAATAGAAAATACTTAGGGATAAATCTGATAAAAAAGATGTGCAAGTCCTGTATATTGAAAACATTGCTGAGAGAAGCTAAAAAACGCACTGCTGTGGAGTCAGCCCCGACTCATAGCGACTCCTCCTTGGGTTTCCCAGGCAGTATCACTATGGAAGGAGATTGCCCAACCTTCCTTCCGAGGAGTGGCTAGTGGGTTTGAACTTCTGGTTAGCAGTCAAATGCCTTAGGAACTACACCACCAGAGTAGTTCCTATGAGAGAAATTAAAGAAGACAAATAAATGGAGAGTTATATCAAGATCATGGATCAGAAAATTCATTATTGTTAAAATGTGTGCTATTCTATAATTTGTTTCACAGATTCAGTGCAATCAAAATCCCAGCAGGAAATTTTTAAAGAAATTAAAAAGCCAATTTTAAAATTCATAGGAAAATGGAAAAAGCTGAGAACAGTCAAAACATCTTTGAAAAAGGAAAATAAAATTGGTGAATTACTTTACCTGACTTTGAGGCTTGTTATGTTGTTGTTGTTGTTATGTGCCGTCGAGTCGGACCCGACTCATAGCGACCCCTCCTTGAGTTTTCAAGGTGGTATCACTACGGAAGTAGATTGCCCCATCTTCCTTCTGAGGAGTGGCTGGTGGGTTTGAACCACCAGCCTTCTGGTTAGCTGTCAAGTGCCTTAACCACTATGCTACCAGAGAACCACAATAATGAAAACATTGTGGTCTCAGTATCAAGACAGACAAATAGATCAACAGATCAGAATAGAGAACCCAGAAATAGACCCACAGGTACATAGTCAATGGATTTTCAACAAATGTGCAAAAGCAGTTCAGTGAAGAAAAGATAGTCTTTGAACAAATGATGCGGGAACAAATGAATCTCCATATAGAAACACATAGCATTAACCCATATCTCTCACTCTATACAAGAAGTAACTCAAAGGAGATCACAGAGCTAACTGGAAAACCTAAAATTATAAAACTTCTAGAAGAAAATCTAAGAGAAAAGTTTTGTGACCATGGGTTAGACAAATCTCACAAAGCAAAAAACACAGTCTATAAAAGAAAAAAATGGATACACTGGACCCCATCCAAGTGAAGACCTTCTGCTCTCTGAAAGATGCTGCTGAAAGAATGAAATGGTGAGCCACAGTGTCTGCCAGAGAAAAGAGATGCAAACCTTATCTCCGCTAAAGGACATGGATATTGTTACTGTTGTTGTTATGTGCCGTGGAGTCAGACCCGACTCCTAGCGACCCCTCCTTGGGTTTCTGAGGCAGTATCACTACGGAAGTAGATTGCCCAACTTTCCTTCTGAGGAGTGGCTGGTGTGTTTGAACTGCCAGCCTTCTGGTTAGCAGTCAAGTGCCTTAGGCACTATGCCACCAGAGTATATGCAATATATAAAGAACTCTCAAAGCTCACTATTAAGAAAACAAGCAACCCAATTCAAAAACTGGACACCAAATTTAAGGAGACACTTGACCAAAGAAGATATATAAATAGAAAGTGATTTCATTAACATCATTAGTCACGAGGGAGATGCAAATTAAAAATACAATGAGCTATTATGACTCACTTATTAGAATGTCTGAAATGAAAATGTCTGGCCATACCAATTGGATATGGAGCCAACAGAAACTAAAATAGGAAAGAAGAATGATATCAGCTACTATGTAAACAATATCTTGATAGCTGTTTTAAGAGCTAAACACACATCTACTATGTGACTCACACTTCCCACTCTGAGGCATTTGCTCAAGGGACATGTGAGCATTCATCTTGCCCAAGTCTTGTACAGGCACACCTTGGCTCCATCACGGGCTTGGTTTCAGACCACCACAAAAAAGCAGGTACCACAATCAAGCAAGTCACACGAAAGTTCTGATTCCCCAGTGCCTATAATAACTATGTTTAGTCCATATTGTAGTCTATTAAGTGTGCAATGGCATTGTGAAAAAGTTTGAAATATCGGGAGAATCGCCAAAACGTGACACAGACACAAAGTGAGCATGTGCTGTTGGAAAAATGGTGCCAGTAAACTTGCCCACACAGAATTGTCACAACCTTCAACTTGTGAAAGTACAATATCTATGAAAGGAAATAAAGCGAAGTGCAGCAAGACAAGGTATTTTGTACTTGGATGCCAACAGTGGCAGTGTTTGTAAAGGCCCCCAAGTGGAAACAACTCAAATTTTCACCAGCATAAGAAAGAACACCCAAATGGTGGTACGCCTATATAATGAAATGCTAGCCTGTTGCCGTAGAGTTGATTCCAACTCATAGTGACCCTGTAGGACAGAGTAGAGCTGCCTCACAGAGTTTCCAAGGCTGTCAGTCTTTGCAGAAGCAGGCTACCACATTTGCCCCTGGTGGGTTCAAATCGCTGACTTTTTGATTAGCAGCTGAGCACTTTAACCACTATGCCACCAGAGCTCCTTAATGAAATACTACTCAGCAATAAAAAGAAATGAACTATTGATACAAGCAATGCCATGGATGAATCTCAAAATAATTATGCTGAGTGAGAGAAGCCCAACAAGAATATATACCCTACGACCATGAAGAATTCTGGAAAATGAAAACAAATCGATAGTGACCAAAAGCAGATCAGTGGCTGCCTGGGGGCAAGGGGGTGTGGGGAGGGGTAGGAGGAAGGGATGGGAAAAAGCCTAGGGGAAACCTTTTAGGGAAGATCGCTGTATTCGGTATTTGATTGTGGCAATACTTCGCAGGTGTATACACCTACTCACACCTATCAAACTGCACCTTTCGAGCACATGCAGTTTACTGTATGTTAGATATACCTCAAACTTTGTAAGAAAAGCTCTGCAAAAGATTTACAACAAATGTAGTAGTCTGACTGTTAACCAGAAGGCTGGCGGTTCAAGCCTACCAGCCACTCCTCAGAAGGAAGACAGGGCAATCTACTTCTGCAGAGATACTGCCTCAGAAACTCAAGGAGGGGTCACTATGAGTCAGAACCGACTTGATGGCAGTGAATTAGGTTTAGTTTTTGTATAGTAGTTTGGGGTGTGTATATGTAATTTTTTTTTTTCATTTGTAGTTATAGTTCCACCTTGTTCCACAAACAATTTTAAGATGTTCCCCAGAAATTGAGCGTTTTTATCTCTTCCTTTTGGTGTCCTCTGATGAAGGCACTGGCACCCCCGCCTCTGATCGTGACACGCTCCTTTGGACTCTGTAGGTGGAACGCCTGGTACAAAGGATAGGAAGGCTTCCCATGCTGGTCATTGCTTTACAGGAAGGGCTGGGCCGGCACCCACCAGTGTGAGGCTGCCTGTCTCTCCACAGCCTTGCCAAATGCACATCCTCATTTTCAAATGTTCACTTGATTGTTAAAATTCATTTCTTTGATACCTTAGTTTTTATTTGTTTTATTTTTTTAGTAAGGATAAATATCTTCTTCAAGTGTATGATACTTATTTCTTAGCAGAAGGGGTCATCTTTTTTTTCTTCTCTCTCAAACCTAATAATCTGTCAAGCTCTGGGTGGTTTCTTAGCAATTAGAATCGACTTACAAAGAGAATAGGTTAAATCTACTAACCTTTGTCAGATTATAGAAATCTTTCTTATGTACTTCTTATATACTTTGGGTTTAAGGAGGGTTTTTTGTTTTGTTTTGTTTTGTTTTGCTTATTTATTTTTTACATACAGAAATTTTAATTTTTTGTAGTCAAATCTTTCAATCTTTTCATTTTTTCTCGTTATTTTGAAATATTGAAACACGACCCACTTAAAAATTTGATAGATATATGTGCAATTCTAGTTCATCTTCATGCTGTGATTAAAAAACAACACTGAACTCTAATTCCTCTAGAGCATATCCTGTTGTATAGAGAGCACAGGGAGGTTTCACACGGATATTTTCCTTCTCAACTAGTAAACCAAGTCCGCAAGCACCATCCCTGCATAATTCCCGAAGAAAGGGAAGCCTGGGGGGTGTCTGGGGAGAAGGGAAGACACAGCAGGTCATGACAAGGACCCTCAGGAGTCAAGGAGAAGCAACAGAAGGCTGTGTGAACAGCCGCAGGACCCCAGTGGTTGACGTGCAGAGGATGCGTTATATGTTGGAGCTACTAGCTTGGGTATTTTCATTTTTTATTCAGATTTCTTGTTTGATTTATTTTACAATAGAAAGCTTTGGTGGTCTTCAGAGAAAGAAGGGTGTTTTGGTTATCCCTGTGCCACTCTAACAGAAATACCACAAATGGGATGCCTTTAACAAACAAGAGTTTATTCTCTTACAATTTTGGAGGCTTTAAAGTCTGAGTTTGAAGTGCCAGGCTCTAGGGGCTGGGTGAAAGCCTTTCAACCTTGGGCTTCGGCTCTGTCTCCTGCTCCTGGCCCATTGAAGCTAGAGGATTTTTCTTCACTCTGACAGATGCTGGCTGCTGAGGCTGAGAAGCCCAAGGTTGACAAGTAAAAAGGCACAGTCCCAATGTTACCAAACAATACGGCAGGCCACTTATTCAAGTCCAGATGAAGTCCCAGGATCGGCAGGTCATGGCAGGCTGTTGAACAACAACATGGCTACATGCAGGGTTCAAGCATGCCATAAGCTAGAGACCATTCCCAAAGCTGCTTCCTGTATACAGGAAGGAGACCACATTCCTAAAGCAGCTACTCAGCTGCTTGTGGTAGATCCCACCATGGAGTTGATTGACAGTCTCATCATGGGGAATAACTACCAGCTGCCCAGCCACTCAACCAGGCCCAGCCAAGTTGACAAAGTACCAAAAGTGGGTATTGATATTCCTGAGAGTTGACTGGTCTGAGCCTCAAGGTCACTGGCATGAAGATAATGGGATGTTGCTCAAGACTTCATTGTTTAGTCAAGGTCCCTTCAGAAGATCAAGGTCCCCCATTAACTCTGCAATTCCAACTGCACAAAACAGAAAAAGCCAGAACAAAATAGAAGTTGATTGTTCTCATATAAAGTAAGGCCAGTGGTAGGAGTCCAGGGTCCTCTGGTAGGTCAGTAAAGTCAACTTGAGAGCCAGTCACCTCCCAGTTCTCCTCTCCTCCATTCCCAGGATGCAGCTCTAAACTTCTGGTCCAAGATGGTTGCTGGAGCTGCAGCCGTCACATTTGCCTTTCAGGCAGCAGGATGCAAAGAGGTTGAAAAGCAATTAGGGACACACCTCCTTCCTTTTAAGGGGACTTCCTCAGGTCAGAATCAGTAGCATTGTCACATATAACTGCCAAGGATGCTGAGACATCAAACCAGTAGAAGCACTGTGTTACTGTAATGGACTGAATTGTGTCCCTCAAAAATAAGTGTTGTAGTCCTGACCCCATACCCGTGGGGTTAGCGGGGATTGTAGTTCTGACCCCATACCTGTGTCAACAAAAAAGGGAAAGACCCTCAGCAAGATGGATGGCCACAGTGGCTGTGATAGTGGCTCAAGCATGACAATAATTGTAAGGATGGTGCAGGACCAGGCAGCGTTTCATTCTATTGTACACAGGGTCACTGTGATCCGACTTGGCACAACAATGTACTCATGGATGTGACCCTGGGAATAGGGTTTTCTTCCTTGTGTAATGAGGCCATATCGGTGTCCAGAACCAAAAAACCAAACTCACTGCTGTGGAGTCAATTCCGACTCATAGTGACCCCTCCTTGGGTTTTGGAAGTGGTATGTCTACAGAAGTAGATTGCCCAGTCTTCCTTCTGAGGAGTGACTGGTGGGTTTGAACTGCCAGCCTTCTGGTTGGCAGTCAGATGCCTTAGGCATTGCACCACCAGAGCTCCATATCAGTGTTGGGGGGGGG
>NW_006921625.1:9504150-9522313 GCF_000298275.1 Orycteropus afer afer
AGATGGGCACCTCTTGTTACTGGAGCATTCCATATGATAAGACATCGATGCACACACAATGGGGAGAAGATGGATGGCGCGGGAGGATCGCCAAGGAACTATCGACGCTGAGAGAGAGGCAGGCTTCCCTCACAGCTGACAGACAGGGGGCCTTCCCAGGCCTGTGCCTGGAGTCCAGACTCCCAGCTTCCTGAACAATGAGAAAATAAATGTCTGTCCTTCAGAGCCACCCCCTTGTGGTGTTTCTATCGCAGCAGTACTAGGTAACAAAGGCAGTTAGTATCGGGAGCGAGGGGCGTGGAGACGCGGAAGAACCCAGCAGTTGCTGCCACGCGCTCGACCTTGAACAAATCACCTCTCCTCTCGGGCCTCGTCGTCCTTCCAGTTCTCAGATGAGCACATCCAAGCCGGCCCGTCACCAAGGGCCCTGCCGGCGCAGGCTGCTTCTTTCAGTGGTGGGTTTTCGGAGGACAGTTTTATTTTCCTCCCCTCACTCCCAAGTAAAACCAGTTCTCTCGCTAGCTTCTCAGAGACTTAGTTTCTTCAGGTATAAAATAAGACAGTTTTATTGCCTTATTTAGCTGCTTGGAGGATTAAGTAAAATCATGTACGTGAGGCACCTAACACAACACAAGGGGAAAGAAGGTCGCTTGTGGAGCACAATGAAGAAAGGCAACTTTTTCCCATCCTCCCGGGCAAGCTGACGTTCCTGTCAACGTGGTTAAAAATAGGGGCCAACTACGGTTTCAGTTGGCCAAGTTGAGCCTACTGAAGGAAAAAAAAAAAAAAAAACTATTTCTGCAGAGGTTGAAGGAAATCTTTATTCTGAGCTTCTGAAGGGGACCTTCTTTCTTCCCAAGCTCAGGTGCTCAGATTTTGGAAGGGAACTGGAGACTTAAGGTTCAAGGAAACCTCACCTCACCTCACGCTGTCCCTCAAAGCACTCCATTCCATTGGCTGATGGAACACATGCCACAAAGCTTCAATGGGCCTCCAGCTTTCAAAATAACTTTGGATTTGGGGTTTCTTCAAACAAAAATATAAAACTGAAATAGGAATTGTGTAGCTGCACCCTGCCCCATCCTTTGGGAGGCTTAGGGGGTTAACCTCTCACCATATTTCTCTTTGGAGTCTAACTGTTGGAAATAGACCCGGGGAGCCAACTAGGGCATCCAAGGGATCTTGGTTCAGTGATGCCCATGGCTCTGCAGGGACAGGCTCCATGGCAAAACTGGGTGTGGGAATGTGGCCGGCTTGCCTACCCTCCTCCCCACAGTGAGGCTGGCCAGCCTGACCGCCCCAGTCATGAGAGGGAGAGAAGGCCTCTTTTAGTAGGCCCTGCTGAGTTTCTGCACACGTGCCCCAAATGACTAGGCAGATAAAAGAGGCAGAAAAAGCCAGGTCCTTCCCAGTGTCTCAGGGCAGAGAGTCAGTCCACAATGCCTCAGTATAGAGTCTTCCCACAGTGCCTCAGTGCAGAGATCCTGCCCTCAGTGCCACAGTCCAGGGAGCTGGCCCACAGTGCCTCAGTGAGGGAGGCCTGCCTGGCATACCCCCGTGGCTGTCCAGGTCCCACCAATATCAATGGCTGCTTTTGCTCCCAGAGACAGACACCAAAGGCCCTTACTACTGTACCTTCCTGAGCCACCGTGGGAGAGGAAGTCGGAAGTCCCTGTCTATGGAAACATGGGGATGGGCAATCCAGTACCTTCCTAATTTTCTCTCTCCCCCAGCAGCGCCCAGCAGACTCCTGGGCTCGGCAAAGCTCAGTTTGAAAAGCATTGCTGTGGTGGGAAGAGACCCACAGCGGGGAGGCAACTGGATGGCCTATGTGAATAAAGTCAAGGTTTCTCTCAGCCTGAACATTGCAGGGATCAACCTCACCTCAAACTAATACCAGGCTTACATTTCAAAATAAAATGAAATTACAATCAACTTGAAGCATCAGCAAATGTGATGCCAGGAGCAAGTGCTTCCCAAGGACTGTGATGCCAGGCCCGTAGGGAGAACAGTCAGGAGGAAACCACTCCCAGGAATTCTCTGCAGTGCTACACTGGTCCTAACTGCCACGGCTCAAGTGAAAACAGCCACCGTTCTTCTGTGCTGTGGGCAGCAGGAGACCTCTACCAGGGGGGCTGAGATGGGCACCTCTTGTTACTGGAGCATTCCATATCCCAGAGCCAATGCTTCTGTCCACTGTGCTCTGTCCCCTGCCACCAGAAGTCTGTCCCACCCAGCAGTGGTTCCTTCAGCCTAGGTCTGAAATAAGCAGACATGTAGGCCAGAGCCCAGCTGACCGTCAGTCTGCAAGCTGTATGTGAAAAGAAGTGAGCCTTTGTTGTTATAAGCCATTGAGGTTTGGGGAATGTATTAATTCAGAAAAACTAAGACTGAGACCACCCACTCTTGGCAGGCCAGATCATGGGATGTCTGGAGGGATATCAGGAAGAACACAGAGCCTGGAGTCCGAAGATGTGGTTCACATCTTGATGCAGCCCTTTCTTATCTTATGGTGTATCAACACCTTACCTCTTTGAGCGTCAAGGGTTTCTCATCTGAAACAGTTCTTGCTAAGGTCACCAATGGATGCCGTGTCTCTCATCCCTAAGGCATTCCTCAGAGATCATGTGCCCTGCTGCTGGGCTCAGCTCTGCGGGCCACCTGCCCCTCAGACGACCCTTGCCTTGCCGTCTTTGACCCCATACCTCTGGCCTGTCTGCTCTGTTTCCTTTGCTGGCTTGTCCTCTCCTGTATGCTGGGGTCCTTTAAGGCTCCCTCCTTGACTCTCACATCTTCTCACACCCTGTACTCCCAGGTATCCTATGTGTCCGTGATGAGCTCTTCTAAGCAGGTGGCTCCCAGACATACCTCTGAGACCTTTCCTCTGTGCCCCACACCATCTATGCCACTCTGCATCTCCACCTGGGCATCCCAAAGGCATCTCAAACTCAAAGCATCCAAAGCAGAACCGGTGACCTTCTCTTCCAACCTGGTCACCTTCCACAGCACACTGACTGGAAGCAACATTCAATGAGTTCTGAAGCCAGAAGTGCCCAGCTCATCCTTGACCAGCCCCTGCTCCTCAACCCCATGCACACTTCACAGCAGGTGCTGTCTGATCCTCTTCCCAACTCCTCTCCAATCTTTTCTCTGCTGTCTTACCCTCACCTTACTCTAGGCTACCATCTCTGCTCACCAGAACCATCACAATGGTCTTCCATTGGCCCATCCACACCCTCTTGTCTCTCTCCAATCTGGAGTCTACTCTGTAATGAGAATGAGTTTCTGGAAATGGAAATCTAACTGGGTCACTGCCTTGCTTAAAACCCTGCCATGGATTCCCACTTATCTGAGGGTACAGACAAAATGTGCCAGTCTGTCTGTCCTGTGTCCTCTTGCCCAGCCCGCCCCTGTCGGGCCCTCCTTCCCGGGTCTTCCCTCCGTCCCTCCCATGCACTCTCTCTGACCCGGGGCCTTTACACATCCCATTCCCCTACCTGGAATGCTCTTTCCTCCTCTCCTTGTCTAGTTAAATCCTTCGCTACCCACAGCTCTCACCTCAGTGTCTGCTCCCCAAGGACACCTCCTCTTATTTCCCTGATGAGGTCGAATCGCCTCTCTGCTGTGCTAACAAGCACAGTGATTCCTGTCAATATTGGCAGTGTCTTCTCCCTCTGAGTCCCAGAAGGGCACTCATCTGTTTGGGTTTGGCTCAGAGACTGTCTGGTACAGCAGTGTGTAGCATACAGTAGGTGCTCAATAACTACCCGCTAAAGTAATAACTGAATAAAATTGAGATAAAATATCTACCACATTGAAGCGTCAAAAACCAAAACCAAACCTCACTGCCATGGAGTCTAATTCGACTCATAGCGACCCCTCCTTGGGTTTTCCGAGGCGGGATCACAGCAGAAGTAGATTGCCCAGTTTTCCTTCTGAGGAGTGGCTGGTGGGATTGAACTGTCAGCCTTCTGGTTAGCAGTCAAATGCCTTATGCACTACATCACCAGAGCTCCCCACTGATGTGTGTTGTTGTTGTTGTTGTTGTTATATGCCGTCGAGTCGGACCCGACTCATAGCGACCCCTCCTTGGGTTTCCGAGGCAGTATCACCACGGAAGTAGATTGCCCCATCTTCCTTCCGAGGAGTGGCTGGTGGGTTTGAACCGCTAGCCTTCTGGTTAGCAGTCAAGTGTCTTAGCCACCTCTAAATAAGATAGCATTTCTCTTAAATATAGGATTTCTCTGGTAAACTATGCTCTTACAGGTCAGGAGACAATCTCATTGTCAGCTTTGTATTTTCAGCTCTTCGGCCAAGACCTCGTGTTTAAAAATTGGAGGTTGAACACCTCCCTTTATATACTCATCAGTCATTAATGCTGGTCTCCAAGTAAAGCAGGGCTTGGAACCAGTTCAGCCTGGCCCAGTCATGCTCAGTCATGGCCAGTGAAGTAACACCGGAACAGACTGAATTTTGAAAAAATGAGTAAACTAGAACACTAACTGGAATGGGGAAAATTACAAGTCAAAGCCCTGCTAGAAACTTGAGCTCCCTTTTAGAATATAAGGACAGTATGCATGTTGCATAGCAACCAAATCTCTTGATCAGCTGAGTCCAAAACAACAGTGCCCAGCTCAAAGATGGCAGCTGACCAGGCTGCTTTGAATGTGTTTCGCTCTCCACAGTCCTGGCAACAATCTAATGCCATGCATCAGTCTCTGAAAGGCAAGTAGGCTCTTCTGAGTCTCCTGTTCTAGGGCTTCGAGCCATAGTTTTTCCCATTCTGGTCAGGGTTCCAGATCACCCACGTGTAGAAAATTCTGTCTGTTCTGGTTTTGCTTCATTGGCCATGACTGAACCTGTTTGGACTGGTTCGAACCCTTGAGGTAAAGTTGGAATGAAATCCTGACCTTAGAGGCTTGGGGAAAAGTTGTGGAGTCACACAGACCTGTCTGAAGCACTGTCTCAGCCCCTTATAGCTGTGTAACCACAAGAAGTTACTTTACCTCTCTGAACCCCTCAAAAAAAAAAAAAAGACTCTAAAATGTGCCCAATTGTAATGGGCCAGAGAAGACAACTGTGTCAAAGGGATGCTGAATCAAGGTTCTCCAAGGCCTCATTTCCTATGTGTAGGTTGAGACAAAGACCTGTCTGGGTCCCTTCTTGTGCACTCCTGGTGGTACAATGGTTAAGCACTTGACTGCTAACCAAAAGGTTAGTAGTTTGAACCTACCAGCCACTCTGTGGGAGAAAGATGTGGAAGTCTGCTTCCATAAAGATTTATAAGCTTGGAAACAGTTCCATTCTGTTCTATAGGGTCACTATGAGTTGGATTCAACTTGACTGCTATGGGTTCAGGTCCCTTCTTGAACTGTAGAGGTCGGTTCTGGGTGCAGCCTATCCCTGGAGGTGGGAGGGGATAAGCCTGCTGTCATGTTTCCTGTGATATATGCCCCCACCCACCCCTCACCCATTGCAACAATAGGGTTTGCAGGAGCACCTCCTGTCTCCTTGGGCTGCTGCTTGCCTCACTAATATCCAGACAATGCCGTCCCTCTGTGCAGCCTCAGACGGGGTTGCAGGTCACAGGGGGGCCACTGGATTCTCCCCTCTGCACTTGTAGCACCTCTTTAATGGAAAAGCAGTGCCCATTGCTTCCTTTCTGCACTCCAAACCCAAGGACATGGAGTGGGCGGGACAGAGCGACACATGGGCTGGCAGACAGTCCCAGGCCCACATGGCACCAGGGATTATATAGCCAAGAATGACCTCCAGCCCTGGCTGGAAGAGGCTCCGAGGGCAGGACAACAAAGACAAGAATAAGAATGGAAATATCATTGGAGGGATGGCCCTTGAACGCATCCTATGGGTCTGGCACATTATAGGCATCACCTTGTTTCACCCCTACCGCAACCCTGATGGCAGAGACAAACATCCTGCTGCTAACAGAAAGATTGGTGGTTTGAACCCACCCAGTGCCTCCACAGGAAAGAGACCTGGAGATCTGCTTCTGTAAAGATTACAGCCCAGAAGATTCTGTGGAGCGGTTCTGTTCTGTCACATGGGGTTACCACGAGTTGGAACTGACTCAATGGTGTCCAGTAAGAACAACAACACGGACCAGTGATACAACTGCCATTTGTGTCCACGTTTACCAGATGGGAAAATGGACTCTGACAAACTGCATGACTGGGCCACATCACACAACGAGTGACTTGCTGAATCTGGGTTCACACCCGGGAAGCTGGTTCCAGGCAAAAGCATCGTAAGGTTAGCAGGTTATGGGGGGCTGCATATCAGTCATGCACGTACCCATTCACTCATCTCATAATGGAGGGCCTGCCACGTGCCAGGGACTGTGCAAGGTGGGGAGACAAGTATGAAAGAAATGTAGTCCTACCATTCAGTAGACGACAGACTGGAAGTACTAACCCCACAGGTAAATATGGAACCACTAGCTGCGACATATGTGCAACAGGGAGCGGTCTGTAGGAGACCACAAGGTCAACATTTGCTCTAAAGCAAAGACGAGAAGATAAGGGGGTAGGGAAACTAGAATAGCAGAAGTGGAACAACCAGAACACAGTGAAAGAAAATGCTGACTCACTGTGAAAATGTAACTGATGGCACCGAACAGTGTATGTGGAAATTGTCAAACAGGAACCTAACTTACTATGTAAAACTTCACCAAAGACACAACAAACTATTTTTCTTTAAAAAATCAGAAAAATAAATAAACAGCAATAAGGGGTCCTGGACCAGATGGAATGATTGGTGAAAGTTTCTGCAGCAAAGCACCATTGGACAACACGACCCGTGCTCAGAGTACACAGTGGTCTGAGGCCACCATGCAGCAGTCACGTCTGTTCCTGCGCAAACATGTGCCAGGGTCGTCCGTGCGGAGCAGGCAGCAGGGAGAGAGCGCAGGCAGAGCCGCCAGCACACTGAGCCTGACAGGCCCCGGATTTTCCCCAAATGATAACCTGCTGAAGGAAGTGATCTCCCAGCCTCTACCCCCGCTGGTCTAATTGCAAACCACGCAACCCTAGCCGCTTTGAGATCGGCAGATAGTGAGCACTGTCATCACCCAGCCGGCCCGTGCTGGCAGCCGCCCCACTCTGTGCCCTGGAGCAGGAGGACACGGGCCTGCTGGGGCTCAGTGCCTGGCCCTTGTAGCGTCAGGGAGCCAGGAGCAGGGAAATGGAGCAGAGTACGCAGGTCCTGGGTGGACATTGAACCTGCAGGGCTTTGAACCAGTTCATCCTGGTTTGAGAATTTGCATTTCCACCCCGGGTTAAGAACGAGATCTATTCCTCAGTGTGTCTTTAAGTGTACTGTGTCGGTGAGCCAGGACGGGTGCATATGGTTCTTCTTCAGCCTTCCTGTAGGGCCAGACAAAGGCTCCAAGTCTTGGCAATGATCTAAAAGCAGCACATACGACAAGTGAAGGAGATGGTGATGAAGAGTCTGTTGCAAGGAAGGGTTGGTTCAATCATCTCAAAGCAGGGCGAGTTGACATCACATTAAATGGCAAGCAGGGGTTATCTGTTAGCAACTGGAGACTTGCTGTTACACTGAGTCGGAATCTACATTTGAACAAGATCCCCAACTGAGGTTTATGCACATGAAAGACTCGCCTGGGAACTTTGGTCAAATGTAGACTCTGCTGAAGTCTGTGCAGGAGGGAAATGCAAATTCTTGGCAGGGGGTTGAACTGGAATGAACCAGTTTGATGCCCTGGCTACCCAGCATTTGCACTCAGGGCTAGATTCCAGAAGACTGCTGCAGGGTCACTCCCAACCACAGACGGTGGCAGCACTGCTTGTGGGAGCAAAGTCATCTGGGCGCCTCCCACACCCCCATAAAACCCTAGAAGAGGTCCTGACTGCTGAGAACCAGAATTCCCCAGGAGGGTCCAAGTGTAGGGATAAAAGGAAGTGGATTGTAGAGAGAACAAGAGCCTCCCTGTGTTCTCACTGTGCAAGTTAGAGACAGGTCTAAAATGTTCCTTCCCTTGGCCACCCTGCCTCCTCCATCCTCACCACACTGGTCATGGCTTGCAGACACAGCGGGAAGCAGGGTGGGATGGTAGGGAGCTTGGGCACTTGGAGGTTAAATACTGATCGCTTCTCTGTGCACAGCCCACGGTTCAACAGTAACGATACTCCTTCCCTCTGCACCTTTTTTTTTTCTTAATAACTTTTCCAGTCTTTGATTGTATAAGAAATATGCTTATTGCAGGAAAATTAGAAAGAGATGAACAAAAAAAAAAAAAAAAAAAGAAGAAGAAGAAAATGGAACTCCCCAGTGACCTCACCAGGAAGGAAAAATGACTGTGATGTGGTGCTGGTTCTCCCCACACTACCTTGTGTGTCTACCCACACCCACACAGATGTTTGCAAATATGGATCATGCGTGACATACCACTTTATTGCTGCTCTGCAAACATTTTCACTCTGTGGAATATACTTCTGCAATATCATTGCAATGTCTGCTTAATGTTTCAATAAATATGGCTGCCATGACTTAGTCAGTGAATTCCCTGTTGCTGGGCATCTAAGTTGTTTCCAATATTTCTTACTCAAAGAATCCTACAAGGAGCAAAGGTGAAGCTAAGTATTCCTATGAACACTTTTTTGGGGCCTGGAAGTTCAGCTGCCAATTTCATTGATCACTGATTAATGGGGCACTAGAATGGGAAATCTGGTAGCATAGTGCCTAAGGCACTTGACTGCTAACCAGAAGGCTGGCGGTTCAAACCCGCCAGCCACTCCTCGGAAGAAAGGTTGGGCATTCCTACTTCCGTAGTGATACTGCCTCGGAAACCCAAGGAGGGGTCACTATGAGTCGGGGCCGACTGGATGGCAAATAACAACAACAACAACAAGAATGGGAAATGGGATTCCATGGTGAGAATGGTTAACATGTTTGGTTGTTGACTGAAAGCTTGATGGTTGGAGTCCACTCAGAGGCACCTCAGAGGAAAGACCTAGCAATTCACCTCCAAAATATCAGCTGTTGAAAACCCTGGAGCACAGCTCTACTCTGACACTCATGGGGTCATTGTGGGTCAGAGCTGACTCCATGGCAACTGCTTTGGGGTTTTGTTTTTCTTTTTAGGGTGCACAAGAGAGAACAGGGCCTGTCTCCACATTTACAATCACAACCTGGGTCTGTGCCAGAGTATTTTAGGAGCTCTGGTAGCACAGTGCCTAAGGGATCTGGTTGCTAACCAGAAGCTTGGTGGTTCAAACCCACCAGCCACTTCATGGAAGGAAGACTGGGCAATCTACTTCCATAAAGATTTACTGTCTCAGAAACCCAGTGGGGGTCACTATGAGTTGGAATCAACCCAATGGCAGTGGCTTGGTTTTGGAATAAAATAATTGAGGAGCTCTGGTGGTGTAGCAGATAAGGCATTTGGCTGCTAAACACAAGCTCAGCAGTTCAAACCCACCAGCCACTCTGTGAAAGGAAAATGGGGCAATCTACTCCCGTAAAGATTTACAGATTGGGAAACCCAATGAGGGTTGATATGAGTCAGAATTGACTTGATGGCAGTGAGGTTTGGTTTTTGTTTTAATAGAATAATTTCTTTACCTTGGAGATACTGTGATCTCTGAAACGTTTCCATAAAGAACAACAAACACTTGTCCTGAGGGGAGTTTGGTTCTTCTTGGGTTGTTGTTGTTGTTGTTAAGTGCTGTCGAGTCATTTCCGACTCATAGCGACCCCATGCACAGCAGAACGAAACACTGCCCGGTCCCGCGCCAGCCCCACAATCCCTGCTATACTACTTGAGCCCATCATTGCAGCCACCGTGTCAATCCATCTCGTTGAAGGCCTCCCCCTCTTTCGTCGACCCTCCACCCTACCAAGCATGACATCCTTCTCCAGGGAATGGTCCCTTCTTACAACATGACCAAAATAGGTGAGATGAAGTCTGGCCATTCTTGCTTCCAAGGAGCATTCTGGCTACACTTCCTCCAGGACAGACCTGTTAGTTCTTTTAGCAGTCCATGGTACTTTCAGCATTCTCCGCCAGCACCACAACTCAAAAGCATCAACTCTTCTTCGGTCTTCCTTATTCATTGTCCAGCTCTCACATGCATACGAGGCGATTAGAAATATCATGGCTTGTGTCAGGTGCACCTTAGTCCTCAATGAGATATCCTTGTTCCTCAGCACTTGAAACAGTTCCTTCGCAGTTGACTTTCCCAATGCTACACGTCGTCTAATGTCCTGACTGCTGCTTCCGTTGGCATCTTCTTGGGTAGATGCCAGCATATTTCCCTATCAGTGAATTGTCCTTAACTGGCAGTTTCCACCTCCATACAATCGGCTAAACATTAATCCAGGGGCACTGGGCACGAGAAAGCATGCAGAACACCCTCAGCCAGACTGTGAACTCAGACTAACTTAGGCTTTGGCCCATAAAGTAAGAGCAACAACAGATTCATTTCCATTTTTAAAAATTAGTCCTAGTCCTCATTGGTCCCTTTGCCTTGGGTGGGGCCAGTAGCTGTGGAGTATCCTGGAGCCTGCATCTGGTTACTGATGGCAGTTAATGGACTGCTCTTTACAGTGGTCCTGGAGGGAGCAACCCTACAAGGCAGATTTGCATCAAGTCTGGAATTCTCCTGAGCCCCTGATCAGTTACAGAGGAGGGGAACAAGTTCAGATCCTGAATGTCAGTGGTAGGGAAAGAGGAACCAGGAGGAAGGCTGTGCACTCAAAGGGATCGAGGGAATGACCAGAAGCCAGGAGGTGGCTCGTAGGGTTCCGGAGGGCCCAGCTGCCTTCGGGCATGGCCTGATGTCCCCATGAGATCGCACAACCCTTGCTCTGACCACCTGGGTGAGGTCTCTAGCATCGTCCCCAAACCCAGCCTACAAATAGGTCTGGGACCAAGCTGATGCTGGGTCTCAGGATGTCTAGGGATCCCCTTGCTCTCCTTGACAAGTGCCACTTGGTTGCTTCATAGCCGACTTCTTTGGTCTTCTCATGAAAATAAAAAGGTCACCGGTAAGCGTCCAGTGAAACAGAAGGAAAAGGGAGCTGGCTTTCACAGGAGCACTGAGCCGGGGCCAGGGTGAACACAGTGGGAGGCCAGAGCCAGCCTGGGCACGTCTTCAGAGGCAGAGGCCTCCTCTGGACTTCAGCTGGCCCAGATCTTGGGGGACGTAGACTTCAGTGTCACACTTAACTTGTCCTGCTGTCTTCCTGGCCTGTGGTGGATGCTGTGGTCCCCTGGCCCCATCAGGACCAGCATAGCAGCAGCGTCTGGACCTGGGACAGTGTAGAGAGGAAAGCACCACCACGGTGGCCCCGTGTGCTGCTGGGAAAGCAAGTCAGCTGTGGAGAGGACGGACTCTCCAAGCTCCCCTGCTCGGAAAGCAGGCTTACCTCATCCTGCCTCCGGGTGGCTGCCCACACCGCGTTCGTCCTGGTGCACAAGGCCTTCCCTGAAATGGATCCCAACTGAAACCTGGGTCCCCCATCAGGAAGACTTTTGTAAGGGCAGAGATAGTGGATGGTCCCGAAGCCTTGCCTTTGTGTTAGCCGAGAGTCAGGGTACACTCAAAGGAAAGGCTCCAGGAGGCTGTGTGTGGATAGGGCTCGTGTAGAATAAGTCAGTAGACACAAGTCAGAATCCCTCAAAGGGCGGAGCCCTGGCCTTCACACTTCCTTTTCCTTCCCTTCATTCTGGGGCAGGAGGTGCTGGCGGGAGTTTGTCACCTGGTAGAGCCTCCTGGAAGGAGCTCTGGTGGTGCAGTGGTTAAGGCATTTGGCTGCTGACCAAAACATTGGTGGTTGGAACCCACCAGCTGCTGCACGGAAAGAAGATGGGGCAGCCTGCTTCCATAAAGGTTCTCAGCCTTGGAAACCCAGTGAGGGTCCATATGGGTTGGAATCAACTAGACGGCAGTGAATTTGGTTGGGTTTGAGAGCCTCTCAGGATCTCCTGGGGCCAAGTCGCTTTGCCTACAGGTGGGAGAGGGCCCGGGCTTCAGTCTGCAGTTAGCTCTTCCGGTGAAAACTCTTCCTCCGCGCCTTTGTGCCTTCCCCTCACTTTTTTGATTGGACACATATAATTTATGGGCTGTGATATACTGCACTTCAGAATTGATTTTTGTGCTCAACTGGTGTGAAACATTTTTGGTGCATTAATGCCGCCGGGTGAGATGTACTTTCTTTATTGATGTGTGTGGGGGGCTCTGGTTCCCACGTCACGGGGCCTTCTGGCCAGGGTCACTCCCCAGCTCCCTGCAGTAGAAGCATTCAGCCAAAGGCACAGGCAGCCTTTTGAACTAAAGAAAATATTAATTTAAGACACAGTTTCAACATGAAATTACAGGAGCCTTCAGAAACCCTCGTTAATTTGATTCAGGGCTGAGTTGTGCGTAGTGTCTTAAGGGCTAAGATTGGCCAACTTACAAAAGTTTGTTGCCAGTGAGCTCACAGGAAGGATCCTGCAAAGACCCCAGAGCTTCTCATTCCCCACGCAATCACTGCTATTTGATTTGCCTGGAAAATCTCCGGTTAGAGAAAGAAAAGCAAAAATACCTCTTGTCTCATCTTTGGTGTCGATCCCAGCTGGGCAGTTACTGGGCCCATAATTCCTGGAGCCAGAATTGGACCATGTGGTCTGCCAAGCGTGAACACACGTATGTTACCAAAGGAACAAATGGACACTGTGACTTCCTGGAAAACAAGGATCCTGTGCTCACCACACGTACAACATTCTAAGGGTAACTCCCACTTAGCAAGTGCCACGTGCCTCAGGAGACCTGTGGACAAGATGATGCCAGCTCATTTTACAGATTAGAAAACTGAGGCCAAGAACCTAACTTGCCCTGAGGTAGGAAGGGGGTGAGGGAGGGCGGTGATGAAAGCCCAGGTCTCTGTCCCAGTGTCCACACTGTTCCACCGCACCAGGCTACCTGCCCAGTGCTCAACTATGCTTCTGGGGCTGGGATGGCCCCAACCTCCCTTTCAGCCAAGTTCATGGGATGCAGCTCAGCACAGCAAACAGACCCTTCTCCTGCCCTCGTGGGCGGTCCTGGGCAGGTTGTAGCAGTCGGGGGTACTGCAAGTCCAGGGGGCAGACCCTCAGCTTCCAGAAAGGGATGGCTTCTTAGGGAAGACAGTGAGGAGGCAGGCAGCATGTACTCATGGGGTTCAGGGGCCACTCTTCTTTTTTAGGGAATCTATCAAAAGGCTTTAATTCTTATTTCTTTTAAAATCGGGAGAAATAAAATGATTGTAATAAGAGTGCCTAAGGCATTTGAATGCTAACCAGAAGGCTGGCAGTTCAAACCCACCAGGCACTCCTCAGAAGGAAGACTGGGCAATTAACTTCCATAGAGATACTGCCTTGGAAACTCAAGGAGGGTTTGCTATGAGTCAGATCCGACTCAATGGCAGTGAGTTTGCTTTTGGTTTGGTAGATTCTAGTCATTTTTTTAATGGAGGAAAAAATCCCGATGTGTTCCTGCTGGTAGGGCTGGCCGGAGGCTGCTTGGGTGTCATATTGAGACTCGTGTGGCGGGTCCATGGTGAGGCTTTGGGAATGACTCGGAGTTGCTCTCTCACTCCTAGGCTGCACTCCTTCGCCCAAACCATTCCCTCTTCCAGAGCTGAAGAGACTTCTCCCAAACAAAAGAGAGCCCTGGGGCGCCCCTCAGAGAGCAGGACACCTTCTGCACAGAGCCTGGGACACCTCTCGGAGAGAAGGACGCCCCTGCACAGAACCTGGGGTGCCCCTGTGACCACCGGGTCCCCACCCCCTGGCTCTTCCCTCATGAACCATCCCACGAAGTGAGGTTGATTGTGAGGGGCAGGGCACTCCAGACAGATGCCCCCACGAAGCCAGTCATGATCCCAGAGAAGCGTCCCACCTCCAACACAGGAATAGTATGGCAACTTATCTTCTTCACCTATGGCAAATGACAGCGTCTCCGGGACCACCCTGCGCTGCCCCTCCATCTGCACTCGGGGGAGCCGAGGCCTGGGAGGTGCAGGTGGCTGAGCCGCCGGCAGTTATCTATGCGTTCCTAGCTCATCTTCTCTTTTGCACTCTGCCTGGTGATGCTAAGCCTGCATTTCAGCCTATCTTTCAGCCATCAGCTGTGGCCCAGGCACATCAGAAAGGCTCCCCGGAACAGAGTGAGTCACTGCCTTTTATCCGCTGCCCACGGCAGATAAAAGGCAGCCCACAGCTGTGGCCTCCTGTCAGGCAGAGGTGGGAGCCCAGAGCCCTCACGTGCACACAGAATCGAGGCCTCCGCCACAGGTGCTGTTTGCTCTCCAGCGTCCCTCGGGTCCTCGCCGAGGGATGAAAACCACAGTGTCAACTGCCTTCTCCTGAGCCCCTCCGGAGGCCCGCTGGAAATTCACATCAAAGCCCTTTGCGCATTACCCTTCCTCCCTCCTCGTGAAGCGAGGCCACCTGACAGGCACACAAAGCCACCACAGTCTCCACTTGGACTCCAAACAGGCATCAGCGAGTTCAAACCCAAGTCGAAAACTCCCTCCATCGGTGTATTTTCTTTACTGGGAACCTGGGAAGGATTATCACTTAGCATCCTCTCCAAAATCAATTTGCGTCCACTTACCCGTCGCTCTGGTATAAAATAAAGGAGCTTACAGTTCATCCTTAGGGATTTAATAAATGCCATCCATTGCTGGGCTGAAGGAAGGGATAATAAGCGATACACGGGCTTTGGTCTTTCTTTTTTTCAAGAGCAATCATGCCTCCTCTTTGAAATATAATGGGGAGATGTTAAAATATGGATTCCAGTCTGTTCTGACAAAGGAGAATATTCAACCCTGCTTATGCTCAGAGTACTTAAGCTTCCTTTGAAAAGTTAAGATAAGGACAACAGTCTGGAACTTGGGGAAAAAAATAAGTATGCATTTGATCACAGAGGAAACCTGACTACAAGTTAGCTTCAAGCCTGCCAGGTCATCTTCTGACCTCATGTTGAAACTTCATGTTCTGTCTGCCTTAAGGACTGTGCTCTTTTCAACAACCAGGGATACGGGATCTGATTGACAACAACTCAAAAGTTTACGTAGGAAGCATAGCGGACAGTTATGTTAATGGAGGAGGAACAGTTCAGAAAAAGAGGGTGAGAATGTTTGCAGAACTTGAAGAATGTAACCAGCCACTGAACTGTACATGGATAAATTGTTGAACTGGAGTGTATTAAAAAAAAAACAAAAAACAAAAAACCACTTTGTCTTAATGGCAGGTATTTGCACACAGACAGGCCCCAGGTTACAGATGAGAACCGTCCCTAAGTTCGTCTAAGTCTAATCCATGGGTAAGTTGGATCAGGCGCATACGGTTCTTATTTAGCCTTCCTTTAAAACCCACTACCATTGAGTCGATCCCGATTCACAGTGCCCCTACCAGACAGAGTAGAACTGCTCCCTAAGGTTCCCAGGACTATAAATCTTGACAGAAGCAGACTGCCTCATCCTTATCCCACCGAACGGATGGTGGGTTCAAACCACTGGCCTTTTGGTTAGCAGCCTAATGCTTTAACCACTGCATCACCAGAGCTCCTTGGCCTTACTTTAGGGCAAGGAAAGGCTCGAAGCCTTTTCAGTGACTTAAAAGCTGTACATGCAGCAAGTGAAGGTGATGGCGAGGAAGGATTTGCTGCTAGCGGGGGTCGGTTCAATCTTTTCAAAGTGAGGGCATATCTACATCCCACTGAAGGGCAGGTGGGAGCTGCCCATCCATAAGTCAGATATCAGCTACTGGGGAACACGGCTTTGCCTCCAGGGAAGTGCACATGAAGCTCTTGTAACTTCCAGTATTTTTCCATGCACTAGTGGACTCCAGGGAATACCATCTAGCAGGTGGGAACTGGAGAGGGGCTTCCCAACTCATGAATTTCGTCCCATCCTTCCTGCTGTCTGCCCATGCTGGGGTCTGGAGATTTCCAGTTGATGGACAAGAACCTGGAGTTTTCCACTCTGGGGCTTGGATTTTGAAGGAAGCTCAGCAGCCACAGGGCTTGGCTGCACACGGCAGGCATGGGGACTCCTGCGGTCACCCTGCTGATGGCTGTGTGCAGCACCTTCACTTTAAAGATGAGGAGGGGGCCACCAGCTCACCCTCCCGGACAGGGGCACTCCAGACCCCCCACCTCCTCCTCCCAGGCCGTCAGAGACCACCTACCAGGCCGAGGGCCCATGCAAGCTGTTCCCTGGAGCAAGCTGCTTTGCGATGACTTTGTCGTTATGAGTTGCTGTCAACGGGGCTCCAGCCTATGGCAACTCCGTGCACAGCAGAGTGCAATGCCACCCGGTGCTGGGCCACCATCACGACCGCCGGCCGGTATGAGCTTGCCGCGGTAGCCACTGCGCATGCTGAGCTCCTCCCCTCTAGGGCTTCATCTTCCAGCCTGTACCTGACAGTGTTCTGCTGTGACCCCTAATGTTTTCATTGGCTGATTTCCTGATGCAGATCGCCACACCTTTCTTCCTGTTCTCTCTCAGTCTGGAAGCTCTGCAGAAACCCGTGCACCTTGAGTGACCCTTCTGGTATTTGAAATACTGGCGGTATGGTTTCCAGCACCACAGCAGTTCACCAGCCACCCCAGAATGACACACTGACAGACGGGTGGTTGTGTCTATGGTTTAGAGATGGAGAAACAATAGGCTCTGAAGCAGTGATTTTCCTGGAGACACAAGACAACTGGGTTGAGAAGGAGAATTAAATGTGTGGTTGAGCCCTTGGTGGGAGCTGGTCTGTGGACCACACTCCTGAGAAAGGTCCTAGCTCCATGCCAGGTCATGAAAGTAGACCAGCCTAAGAGGGAGCAAGGAGGGCAGGTCGGGTTCAGAGAGGACACCGATGCCTTTTGCTTGTTCATCCATCATTCACACATGCAAGAAGCAGGAACTGAGTACTTACTGCACCCGGCACTGGGTGAGGCCCAGAGGATGCAGAGAGGTGAGAATATGATCCCTGCCCTGGAGGACCTCACCGGGATTGATTACAGGGGCAGCCAGAAGCAGGTGATAGCTGAAGGCTATGCATGGACTGATGAGAGACTGGAATGTTCTACTTGGTGAATCAGAGAAGAGCATGATGAATTCTGCCCAAGTCAGTCAGAGAAGGCTGCAGAGAACAGGAGTGAGCTGGGGCGGAAGGGGAAAGGAGCTCAGCAGGTGGAGGAGGGAAAAGGCATTCAGGAATGGCATGTGCAAAGGCCCAGGGGCAAGGCCAAGCTTGGCTGGCTAGAGAATGCTACTGTGGGCCCGGAGAGTGCCATACAAGAAAGCATAGGGTGTGGTGCAGTATGAGAGAAACCTGCACACCTCAGCACAGGATGTTTATTTTCAGTCCTGGCAACCCAAGTGGGGCCAGGCAGCCCTTGTTTGTCTGGAACACACAGCCCTGAGACTTCTATGGTGGGTGGAGCCACCCAGCTCTTAACTGCCTCAGCCTGGAAGTATCAGATGTCACTTCCTCTTGTAGTCCATTGGCCAGAGCAAGTCACATGACCCCATGCTAACTGTCAGGGAGGCTGGGAAATGCAGGGGACACATGGATACTGACATGAAGCAACAGTTCCTATCAGACTGCATAAGGAATAAGGTACAAGGAAAGAAGTGGCAGGTGAGGATGTGGGGGCTGAGGCTGTCAGTGGTTGACTAGAATCTCATTGTAAAGGGTCTTTTGGTGGGAAATTGAGCCACAGAAAGGAGCATGACTTGCTCAAGGTCACCTAGAACGAGGGCTTCCTGACAACAAGGCCACTGCTCTTTCCATTACGCGACTCAGGACAAGATTCCAAAGGTGGAAGAGCAAGCCCTCTGATTAGCAAGCTCAGGATGTCACTCGCTGTGAAACAGAAAGAGCAGGGACATGATGGCATCTTCCCCATTGAGTAGACTTGGGGCAGCTGGCAGACACTGGGCGTCTTCCCCTGTGCAGACGCCTAGCTAGACTTGTTTCAAGATCTGCTCCTGCCACTAAGTGGC
The DNA here is from genome assembly GCF_000298275.1 of Orycteropus afer afer. Taxonomy (NCBI): domain Eukaryota; kingdom Metazoa; phylum Chordata; class Mammalia; order Tubulidentata; family Orycteropodidae; genus Orycteropus; species Orycteropus afer. The sequence goes on from NW_006921625.1 coordinate 9,522,157, forward strand.
TGAGTAACCATTGGCAAATTGCTTACCCTCTCTGTGCCTCAGTCTGCATCTGTAAAGTGAGGAAAATTACATTGCCTGTCTTCAGAGAGAAGAACATGGTGTGTTAGATTGGGTTCTCTAGAGAAACACAAAAACCAGCAAAGCGTATATATATATA
>NW_006921625.1:9522888-9527815 GCF_000298275.1 Orycteropus afer afer
TTTGGTGATAAGGAAATTACCATTTTTACCCATTATAGTAATAATTGATTCACACAAAAATTATCAGTGATGCTAAAATCATTGGGCAAACAGGATATTTACATAGTCTCAGAGTGTCTTCCGATTTCTTATTCATTAATTAGCTAGTTGCTGTTGATTCCAACACATGGTAACCTCATGTGGTTCACAGTAAACTGTGCTCCGTAGGTTTTCCAATGGCTGATTTTGCAGAAGTAGATCTACAGGTCTTTCTTCTGAGGCACCTCTGGGTGAACTTGAACCTGCAGCCTCTCAGTTAGCAGCTGAGTGTGTTAACCATTTGCACCTAGGGAGTCCTCTTATTCAATACAAAGGGATGAAAATGGTACCTTTACAGTGGAGGAATCTGACACACATGGCATCAGGACTGGAGGAAGACTCATAAACAACCTGCGATATGCAGATGACAACCTTGCTTGCTGAAAGCAAAGATGATTTGAAATGCTTACTGATGAAGATCAACGCCCACAGCCTTCAGTACGGGCTACGCCTCAACACAAAGAAAACAAAACTCCTCACGATGGAACCAATGAGCAACATCAATGGTCAACAGCGGAAAGATTGAAGTTGCCAAGGATTTCATTTTATTTGGATATGCAATGAACTTCCATATAAGTAGCAGTCAAGAGATTAAATGACCTATTGCATTGGGCAAATCTGCTGCAAAAGACCTCTTTAGAGTGTTAAAAGCAAAGATGTCTAAGGTGCGCCTGACTCAAGTCATGGTGCTTTCAGTCGCCTCATACGCATGCAAAAACTAGACAATGAATAATGAAGACCAAAGAAGAATTGATGTCTTCAAATTATAGTGTTGTCAAAGAATATTAAATATACCATGGACTGCAAGAAGAACCAACAAATCTTTCTGGAAAGAAGTACAGCCAGAATGCTCCTTGGAAGTGAGGCTGGTGAGACTTCGTTTCGTACACTTTGGACATGTCATCAGGAGGGACCAAGTCCCTGGAGAAGGACATCGTGCTTGGTAAAATAGAAACAAAGCAAACAAACTCACTGCTGTCGAGTCGATTTGACTCCTAGCAACCCCTGCTTGGTTTTCTGAGGCAGTATCTCTGTGGAAGTAGGTTGCCCAACCTTCCTTCTGATGGTAAAATAGAGGGTTAGCAGAAAAGAGGAAGAGCTTTGATGAGATGGACGGACACAGAGGCAACAACAATGGGCTCAAACACAGCAGTGATTGTGAGGATGGCACAGACCCCAGTGTTGTGTTCCATTGTCTGTGGTTGCTATGAGTCAGAACTGACTCAACAGCACCTCACGCCAACAACATCTTCAGAGATTTTATTTTTGGTCATGTAATAGCTGATATCTACTTAGCTTCTAGCATGTTCCAGCTGCCCTAAAGGCACCACACAGGAACAAATCTCAAAATCATTTGGAGGAAAAAAAAATGGAGAGACCAGGTTTGCTGGTCTGATAGAGCCTGGTGGAACCACTGAGACAGTGGCCCCTAGCTTCCCTTCAGGTCTGGAATTGAACCCACACCTGTGGCTTACAGCCAACAATAGACAGGCATATGAGTTGAACATTTCCCTGAGGTAGATACACTCCTTGGAAAGAACAATCATGGGAGAAAGAAGAGCTGTTTATGCACAGGGAGACAGCTCAGGGGGCAGGAGTGCATGGAGGGATGGACACAGGGAAGAGGTAACTATCAGGAGGAAGTGGGAGGGGAGCTATTGCATTGTGGTAAATTATGGTCAATGTCATGAGACAAAGTGTATGTGAACTGCTGTATGGAAAGTGAATTTGCTCTGCAAATTTTCACCCAAATCACAATAAAATAAATAAATAAGAAAAACAAAAAAAGGCACCATGCATGTGTTACTTCCTGTAATTCTCCCCTGAAATCTGAGGGAGGGAGTGTGCAAACTCATCTTACAGATGAAGAGACTAAGGCACACAGAAGTCACACAGCAGGCAGATGGCAGTCAGATTTGGAACTGCCAGATGGAAGGTTGCTGTTCTTTTCAGACAGCCCTACAACCCTTAGCACTAGACCAGGAGGCCAAGCTAATGGGGTCTTATGCATTAGCCGTGGGGTTTGGAACAGCCCTGGGCCTCTCTGGGTCTCAGACCATAGAATTACAGTGATTCCCAACCTGAGGAGGCCCCTCCCTAAGGAGCAACGCACTTTCTCTGCCAGCCGGGGAAGCAGCCATTGCCCCTCGAAAAGGTTTCAGGAAGGGACTTCTTTACGAGACCTTGAGGCCTTATTCCTCATCCTAAAACCAGGCCATGGGTCTTGCCAAACAAAACCTATGGCCACCGTCCTCGTTTTTGCCGGACTTCCTTCCTTCTGCCTCTTTTAAATTTGCAGTTACCAATAATTCCCTTTGTTGCACCCAAATGCTAACCACCATACTAAATTATTAAATCTAAGCGTTTCTGAAATATTTTATCTTGACATGTATCTCCGGAGTCAAATGACCCCGGGCAGTGCTCATCATTAATTTCATCAAAAGGGAAAAAAAAAAAAAAAGTGCTCGCGAGGGGTTCCCGGAATGACCTGTCCTGCAGAAATACAGCGGAGACGGCTGACACAGGGCCGCTGCTCTTGGCCTAGCTGTCTCCCTTCCGAGGACTCCAGAGGCCGGGGAGCCTGCACATTTGCTCCATCCAAAGGGTCCCAGGACTTCAGGCCTGGAGGGGGCACCCACCTGAGCTTTGCCTAACTCCTTTGTTTTATGGCTAAGGAGAGGCCCAGAGAGCAGCAGTGACCTTCCCAAGGGGGCAGAGCCACCCCCAGCCTTCCCCCACCCTGAACCCTTGCCTGGTCTCTGAAAAGCTCCCAAGTCCAGCTTCCTCCTTCATCTGCCCTGCGCTTTGGGACCTGATGCTGTTGTTAACTGCCGTCAAGTGGGCCCTGGCTCATGGTGACCTTACTTACATACAAGGAACAAAACGTGCCCCAATGCCAGGCCATCTCCATGATCATCGGCACGTTTGAGAACATGGTTACCACTAGGTCTCACGGTGGGTTTCTCTCGTGTTCACCTACCTTCTACTTAACAAACATGATGTTTCCTAACACGAGTCTTTGCAGAACCAGATGTTGTTGATGTTATGTGCCATTGAGTCGGCCCCAACTCATAGCAACCCCTCCTTGGGTTTCTGAGGCAGTATCACTACGGAAGTAGATTGTCCAATGTTCCTTCGGAGGAGTGGCTGGTGGGTTTGAACCTCCAGCCTTCTGGTTAGTAGTCAAGTGCCTTAGGCACTATGTTACCAGAGCTCCTTAAACGTCAAAGTTTAGCAAGGCCCTGCTGGGATCTGAACCCAGGATCTCCTGTTTACTAGACAGGCGCTTTGACCAACTAAGCCACAGAGCCAACTATATCTGCAGGACCAGACAGGTCCATTTAAAGGCATGGGAGAGCAAAACTGCTTCCTAAACCTTAAAAGTCCCCTGAAACAAAGGGCTTTTCTTCCCCTCCCCCATCGGGCTCTGAGCGAAAGAGAGATTTAGTTTGAGGAGTCACTTCCAATCAGAAAGCTACCATTTAATTACAATGCGCAGGAAATTACAGAGTGAGTGGGCAGACGGGCGATAAGAGAGCACCCTGCAGGATGACAGGCCTGAAACCCGACCACTTCATCACAGAGCAACTTATCACAAGAGGCTGTCTGGAAGGCTGACAATCTGATCGCACTGTCAACTCAATTCATAATTAATATATTTATCAAATTAATTACTGAAAATATCTCCCCGGCGCTCACCATAAAACAGTGGCTAACTTCACGGCGGGCTGGCTTCGTTTTCGGCTAATAACGGTGCTGTCAGTTTAATGAGAGCGGGAGCGGCCCCTGTTTTGCCTGCCTGACAGACAAATTGCCCTCTTAGAGAGAATGAACCCAAGAATTTAAGAGAAGAAAAGAAATATGGCATTGTTTGGTGACAGCCGCAATCGCAGCCTTGTCTCGGAAACTTTGCATCAATTCTAACACACATGAAAGGGGGGGATGCTCCTGGCAGCTCAATAAATACTTTATGGATTCCTGCCTGCGCCCTCCGCGGGCCTCTGGCAGAGCGTCTGCCGCGTCCCGAGTTAACCCCCAGCCTGGCCGGATCGGCAGGCTCAGGCGCAGACCCGGAGAAGCAGGAGCAGGAGCTTCCCGGGCGAGTGTTTCACACAGGAGAAAGTCGCAGGCCCAGGTTGCCGGTGTGAGGCCTTTGCCCGTCTGTTCTCTGTGCGGAGGGATCTTGTGTTTCCCTCCTGGGGAGAGGTTTGGGCCTTCAGAGGGTCCCTGGCCTTCCCCAGCAGGAGCAGATCCCCACCCGCTCTGAGAGCCATCTGGGAAAGCCCAATGCCCTGCCACCATCTTTGCTGCCCAAACGGTGTTCTGCAACTCTGAGCACCTGGGCTGCACCGGTCACTGGGCAAAGCCAGCTGTGGAGACCTTACCTGCAGTGTGAGAGCTCACATGCTCAGGTGATGGGCCCAGTGAGGTGAACCTGTGGGCCCAGGGGAGATGAGACCTGTGGATACAGGTGAGGTGAAATCTGAGGACCCAGGTAATGTGAAGCATGTGAGTCCAGGTGAGGTGAGATCTGTGGGCCCAGGTGACACAAAGCTGTGGATCCTGGTGAGGTAAGATGTGCGGGCCCAGATGAGGTAAGACCCATGGGCCCAGGTGAGCTGAGACCTATAGAACCAGGTGGTGTGAGACCTGTGGGCTCAAGTGAGGTGAAACCTGTGGTCAGAGGTGAGATGAAACCTGTGGATACAGGTGAGGTAAAATCTGAGGACCCAGGTAATGTGAAGCATGTGAGTCCAGGTGAGGTGAGATCTGTGGGCCCAGGTGACACAAAAGCTGTGGATCCTGGTAAGGTGAGATGTGTGGGCCCAGGTGAGGTAAGACCCGTGGG
>NW_006921625.1:9527965-9532702 GCF_000298275.1 Orycteropus afer afer
CCGTGGGCCCAGGTGAGGTGAGATCTGTGGGCCCAGGTGACACAAAAGCTGTGGATCCTGGTAAGGTGAGATGTGTGGGCCCAGGTGAGGTAAGATCCGTGGGCCCAGGTGAGGTGAGATCTGTGGGCCCATGTGACACAAAAGCTGAGGATCCTGGTGAGGTAAGATGTGAGGGCCCAGATGAGGTAAGACCTGTGGGACCAGGCGAGTTGAGACCTATAGAACCAGGTAGTGTGAGACCTGTGGGCTCACGTGAGGTGAAACCTGTGGCCAGAGATGAGATGAGACCTGTGGGCCCAGGTGACTGGAGGTGTGTGGGCCTATGGACCCAGGTGAGATGAAACCTATGGGTTCAGGTGAAGTTAGAACTGTGGGTTCATGTGAAGTGAGACCTATGCACTCATGTGGAGTGACACCTGTGGGTCCAGGTGAGATGAGATCTTTGGGCCTCTGGACCTAGGTAAGGTGAGACCTGTAGGCTCAGGTGAGGGGAAATCTGTGGGCAGAAGTCCTATGGGCTCAGGTGAGATGAGACTGTGGGCTCAGGTAAAGTGAGACCTGTGGTCTCAGGTGAGGTGAAACGTGTGGGCCTGTGGGCCCAGGTGACATGAAACTTCTGGGCTCAGGTGAGGTGGGATCTGTGGGTCCCAGCAATGTGGAGGACAAGGAGTTGCCGAAGCCCACACTGACTGGACAGGGCCATGGTCCCATAGTGGCAGGTTGAAACAAGAGTGAATAGTGATGGAGATGTGGTCCATGTTAAACAGAGACCAGAGTCAGAGCCATCATGTGGCCAGCCCAGCAGGCTTCCTGGAGGAGGTGGCTTTTCTGGAACAAGTTGGGAGATGGGAAGGAACACCTAGAGAGCATAGCTTAAGCACAGCTTCCAGTCACTCACTCTGCCTGTTGGCTGCTGGGTGGGTACTGGGGGTGTGGCCACGATTCTGACTGAGCCCGGGCCTCAGTGTTGGGAGAGGGGTTTTCAGAGAGCTGTCCACCCCCGGCTGGGGAGGGAAGTGCTTGTCTTGGGCCTTTCAGACCTAAGGCAGCCTCTGTTTTCATGTCCCTCCTTCTGCCTGCATCTCAGTGAAGGTCAAGGCCTCTTTGACACAGTATGATCAAAGCCTCCGAGCTTCTTCCTAGTCAGTGCTGTCACCTGCTCTCCTCCTAAACCCCGTTCTCTCGTTCTCTCCATTCACTCTCTGTCTTGCCTGCCCTCCCTCTTCTGAGGCCCTAGCCCACCCCTCCCCACACACACCCCCAGCTCCCCTCTTGCACGGGCCCCACTGCGTTCACCACTAGAGGAAATATCAGTTTACCTCAATGAGCAGAAAAAAACAATCACTTGCTTTTGTCAGACCTGCAGGGGTGGGGGGTTTTCAAAGGCCTGCAGGGGCCACAGTGGGGCTTCCAGGACTGTCCCGAGCGCCCAGGCCCCTCCTCTCATTGTCCTTCAGGATCCACCCTCAGCCCTGTTCTGACAGGCATTTCTGGCTGCTGACCAGGTTCTGTCCTCCGCCTGTCCTGTATTGCATGAGCTCCCAGCTCACATACAGGCTACTTTGTCCCCACGCTGTCCTAGCTGGTGGTTCCCTCTCAGGGACTCCTCTCAGAGCAGAGCCAACACCTTCAGTGACAACTGCCTGGGAAGGTCACTGACATGAACAACTCACTCTGGGGAGAGACGATGCCTTGGGCAACTAAACCTCCCTACCTGTCTGATCCCCCAAGTGAAAAACTCACCTGGAAGAAAAGATCTCAGCCAGGTGACAAGGGTTGGAGTCCCAGTCACCCTGGGAAGTTTTTGCTTCCATCCTGATCCCAGCTGGTCTGAGAAACTTTTTCCTCCTTTTGTGTCCTGGTGGCTGTTAGCTGTCATCAAGTCTGCCCCAACCCATGGCACCCCGGCATCAGGAACCAAAGTACTGTCCGGTCTGGTGCCATCCCCATGGCCGGTTGAGGGTTGGACCATTGGAATGGACAGGGCTGTCATTGGCTGATTAGCCGTCCCCATGGCCAGTTGAGGGAGCTCTGGTAGCATAGTGGCTAAGACACTTGCCTGCTAACCAGACGGCTGGCGGTTCAAACCCACCAGCCACTCCTCGGAAGGAAGGTTGGGCAATCCTACTTCCGTAGTGATACTGCCTCGGAAACCCAAGGAGGGGTCGCTATGAGTCGGGTTTGACTCGACGGCAAACAACAACAACAACAACAACATGGCCAGCTGAGGGTTGGATCATTGGAATGGACTGGGATGTCACTGGCTGATTAGCCGTCCTCGTGGCCAGTTGAGGGTTGCGCCATTGGGATGGACAGGGCTGTCATTGGCTGATTAGCCATCCCCATGATCAGTTGAGGGTTGGACCACTGGGTTGGATAGGGCTGTCACTGGCTGATTAGCCATCCCCATGAGAGTTGGGCCATTGGAATGGACAGGGCTGTCATTGGCTGATTAGCCGTCCTCGTGGCCAGTTGAGGGTTGGGCCACTGGGATGGACAGGGCTGTCACTGGCTGATTAGCCATTCCCATGGCCAGTTGAGGGTTGGGCCACTGGGGTGGACAGGGCTGCACTGGCTCATTTGTGGAAGGAGTTTGACAGGTCTTTCCTCCTGATCGGCCTCAATCAGGAAGTGCTCCCAGAACCTGTCAGCGTCAGCAACACACAAGCCATCACTGGCACAGGTGCGCATGAGGCACATTTCCTGGGACTCAAACCCAGGTCTCCCGCATGGCAGGTGAGAACTCTACACTGAGCCCCCACCACCCCATGTGTTCTGGTGCTGCTCCTGGTATCCCACGTGGTAGGTGAGAATTCAACACTGAACCCCCACTGCCCCGTGTGTTCTGGTGCCGCTCCTGTAACCGGAGGAGGCATCTGTTACAGATGTTCTTCTATAACCAAGTTGGGCATGAGAACAAGTGCATAAATGATAAGTAAATGAATTGAGCTATTGTGTTAACACTCTAGTTAGCATGAGGTTGAAGGAGCTCTGGTGACACAGTGCCTAAGGCACTTGACGACTAACCAGAAGGTTAGTGGTTCAAACCCACCAGCCCCTCTGCAGAGGGAAGATGGAGCAATCTGTTTCTGTAAAGATTTTCCACCTCGGAAACCCAATGGGCTCACTATGAGTCAGAGTCGACTTTACGGCTGGGAGTTTGGGTTTTTTTGGTAGCATGAGTTAAGATTAGTCAATAATTTTAAAAAAATGACTGAATGTATGTGTGTGTTGCCTGTTTAAGGTGTTTGAAGGCCTCAAGAGGAAGATGTCATACTAAATTTGAAACTGTAAGCTTGTTGAAGGAAATGAAAGCACCAAACGTGTTACCATCCAGTCAGTTGTGACTCGTGGTGACCCCTAAGTCACAGAGCGAATATGCTGCCCAGGGTTTTCTTGGCTGGAATATTTACAGAGGCAGATTGCCAGGCCTTTCTGTCATGGCACTGCTGGATGGTTTCAAATCACCAAACTTTTGGTTAGTAACTGAGAGTAGACCGTTTGTGCCATCCAGGGAATTTAGTTATTGGGCAATCTACTCTCGTAGTGATACTGCCTCAGAAACCCAAGGAGGGGTCGCTATGAGTCGGGTCCTACTTGACGGCACATAACAACAACAAAATCAATGTATTAGGAGCTCTGGTGGAGTAGTGGGTAAAACATCTGGCTGCTAACCAGAAGGTCGGCAGTTCAAACTCACCACCTGCTCCTTGGGAGGAAGATAGGCAATCTACTTCCATGAAGATTTACAGCCTTGGAAACCCAGTGGGGTCACTATGAGTTAGAATCCACCCGATGACAGTGGGTAATCAATGTATGATACATAAATGCTCTGTTTTCAGTGTCGTTTATAAGATATAGAACTCACATTGATTGACAGGAAGCTTTTTTCAAACTAGCTCACTGTATTGGGTAGAAATGCAGTTGGAACAGGAAAGAGCATGGCCCTGTCTCCCATCACCGGCCAGTGGCTACCATAGAAGCCAGTTCATAGGGTCAGCAGGCAGACCTCCAGGACCCATTCTTAGAAGGCCTTTAGCAGCAAAAGATACAGATAATTTATATGATGTTTACCTCTTAATCGGTTTTTCTTGTACTGACTGGGCTTCCTTTAAAGAGAGACAAGGGCCGCCCATGTGGCTGAGTTTCAGGGTACAGCATTGTAAAGTTAACATGCTGAGAAAGTTGCGCATACAGAACTGGGCCTGCTCTAAGCAGTGGCAGTAGGAGGAACAGGAAGCAACCCTTGCAGTCCTTCAGATGGAAACCACGGAGTGAATGGGAAAGGGCCTCTCCTGCTGGGAAGCCAGCAGTCAGCAGAAAGGGGCATGGACGGCTTCCTTCTTCCCTGAAAGACCTGTTGCTAACCCATCAGGGACATAGGCTATGACATGGATGACCCTTGAAGGCATGCTGAATGAAGTCAGTCAGTCACTAAAGGACAAATGCTGTCTGATCCCATTTGTATGCAATGTCTGACTATGCAAATGCAGAAACCAGCTCATTAGTGGTGACCAGGGGCTGGGGTGGGGGGAGATGAAGACTCACTACTTACGGGGCACTAAGCTTCTGTTTGTGGAGTTGAAGAACTTCTAGAAATGGGTAAGGTGATGGTTGCACAATGTGGTGGATTAATTTATGTCTCTGACTGTTGTTGTTGTTGTTGTTATTTGCCGTTGAGTCAGCCCCGACTCATAGCGACCCCTCCTTGGGTTTCCGAGGCAGTATCACTACGGA
>NW_006921625.1:9533262-9537724 GCF_000298275.1 Orycteropus afer afer
AAAAAAAAAAAAAAACCTGTCTGAGTGTCCCCAGGGCCCCCTGCATGGTTCCCATGGATGGAGACATAGAATGAGGGTGAAGAATAATGACTTAGGACTCAGTCAAGGGGGCGAAGATGTGGAGACATGGGACAAGGAAAGATGCATTCCTGAGCAAGGGCAAGATGTGACCTGCTCTGCTGCTTGAAATGTGCAAGCTGTGGGCATGCGTGTCGGAGGACGTGGGTGGGAGGTCGTTCCCAAACCAGCAGAACCCCTTCTGTGGTCAAGTTCAGGGATATGACACCGTTCATTCAACAAATAGGTTCTGATCACCTGTGAGGCTCAGAGCTGGGCATTCAGCTATAGAGAAAAGAACCCATCCAACTGTCCTCAGGTACAGACTCAAACTCCACGCACAGCAATCACCTGGAACCTTGTTCAGCTGCGGACTTCTGGGCTCTACTCCCCGAGTGTGTGGTGCAGTGCATCCCAAGTGGGGCCCAGGAATCTGCATTTTTTAAATATCTCAGGTGATTCCAATATAGACCAAGGTGATGTGAGGAGCAGGCTTTGAGAAGCACTGGGCCGGTGGGAAACAGGAATGGGTGATCACTCAAAAAAGGGGTGTCAGGAATTTCCCAGAGATGTCATGTCCTAGAATCAAAAGAGATCCCATATGCAAGGAGCTCCCATGCTGTGCTTTCCATCATCATCATCTTCATCATCATCGTCATGATCATCATGGAATGAGGTGAACTGAGCAAATGACACTGTGCTGTCAGGAATGTGGCGGAGTTTGGGGAACCACATCTTGTGCTTTTCAACAAAACACAAAAAGTCCAAGACGCCTCTTAGAGTGGGGTAGGGGTGCAGGCCAGCTGCAGCACTTGGCACATTTGGCAGCCAGAGCAAGAGCACTGCCCAGGAAAAGAGGAGAAACGGAGCCATCTAGAAGAAGGGCTCTCTTAACCAGTGAGTCAAACACCCCACTTGGCAGCTACCAGGTTTCAGGCACTGAGGTGGGGCTGTCACAGAATCGAGGCCTAAACGGTGGTACCCAGGCTCAAGGATTAAACCCCTTCTTCAGCTACTTAGCGGCTGTGTCACATGGTAGCCACAAAAGAGAAAGAGAACAATCTAACAGAACAGAGAAGTCCAGGCTGGTGTGAATTGTCACCATGTTCCTTAGTGGCCCAGAAGGGCTAGAAAGATCTGGAAAGCATTCAGAGCTGCAGTTTTGACCCGTGGCTTCTCCAAAAAAGCGCTGGCTGAGAACTTAGAGCCACAGGTGCTCCAGACAGAAGCCAAACGAGAGAAATGGAGCTCTGCAAAGAAAACCCTGTCTGAACAGCAACACCCCTCCACCAATGGGATGTGTGACCTTGGACAAGTCACTTCTCTAAGCTTCCGCTTCCTCGTCTGTAAAATGAGAATGTTGGATGAAATGTTATTAAGGGTACTAGAATCTCTGAGGAGCTCTGGTGGTGTAATGCCTAAGGCATTTGACTGCTAACCAGAAGGCTGGTGGTTCAAACCCACCAGCTGCTCCTCAGAAGGAAAGTTGGGCAACTACTTCTGCAGAGATACCGCCTCGGAAACCCAAGGAAGGGTCATTATGAGTCAGAGCCAACTAGACGGCAGTGAATTTGTTTGGTTTGGTTGGAATCTCTGAAAGCCAATAAAATTCCTCTTATTTTTTAAAATAATAATAATCATTCTGAACCTTACTGGCCTTCAGGGCTTCTTGTTAAATCCATAATAATTAAGAGAGTAGAGATGCATTCAAACTCTTAAGCAGTATTAAAAAAAAAAAAAAAAAAAAGGTGGTTGTCAAGTAGATTCTGATTCATAGCAACCTCTTATGTGCTAGAGTGAAACTGTGCTCCCCAAGGTTTTCAATGGCTGATTTTTCAGAAGGAAATCACCAGGGCTTTCTGCCAAGGCGCCTCTGGGTGGACTTGTACCTCTGACTTTTCAGTTAATAGTGACACAGCACCACCCAGGGACTCCTTAAGTGGTATAAAAATGCTAAAAAATTCAATCAAAATTTAAATATTTGCCTCATCAGGAAGCCTAATGATGAGCTTAGATAAACTCAGGAGAGCTATGGCCCCCCACACACACCCAGCTCCGCATCGAGGAATCCCACTCAAGCCTATTGTCTTCCCAGGACAATAAGATTTTGAGAAGTGAGTTGGCCATTGCTTTAGAGAAAAGAACAGAGTGGATGGTGAGGTTGCCCCTTCGATGGTGCACATTCAGCTGGCTTCTTGGGTTTCCTTGAACACAACAAATTCCTGAAGATAAAACTCAGCATGAAGAATCACAAAGGGGTTCAAGAATGTGTGTAACTACCAGTTTGTCACTGTCTCTGTGAAATCCCTAATACATGTGCCACATCCTGCCTCCTGCCCTGAGCAAGGGCTGAGCCCAGCTGAGGAAGGAAGCCCAGACCACAGGTTTCAGGTCCCTTAGACTTTATGAGGGTAGGGGGTACCTGTATCATTTGTGACACCTGCCCTGGAGCTCCAGCAGGCACAACCAAAGAGATGGCCAACAGACACGTGAAAATCCACTTATAGTAACAGCAGATGGTTCCATTCTAAGCCCTAAGCCAGGAGTCATCAAAGAACTGCCTAACGACCTGGGAACAAAAGGAATGGTGATACATAGTTTACACTTGGTTAAAGACTTAAAGGTGTTGCAAGAGCATCGTCAGACCAACCAGGGCTCAGTAATCTTTGAGTCATGTGGACCGGCTGCTTAACCTCTCTAACCCTAAGCTTCCTCATCTGTGAAACATGCGTGATGACACTGACCTTTCAGAGGTATTGGGAGGATTACAGATCGTGTGAATGGTTAAGTGACAAGTACAGGGCCAGGCACACAGCAGAGGCTCAGGAAGAGGCTGGGGCAGATGACATCTCCCCAAAATGGCCCTGCACATCCTTGCAGCACATTACCACTCCCTGTTAGGACGTGGAGTCTACTTCCTCTCCCTTGTAGCTGGGTGGGACTTTGTAACCGCCTTGATGAACAGAATGTGCTAGAAGCAATCTTACGTGACTTCTGAGGCTAGGTCATAATGGATAACATAACTTGCTTTCTGGCTCTCCTACCACATACACTTTGTGATCCCTGAGCTGATATTAAGAAATCTGGCCACCCAGACGTCTTCACACTGAAGAGACTGTGCGGAAAGACCACACAGAGATGGAGAGAAATGGCCAATGAACCCCAGTTACTCTGTCCCCTGCTGTGTGAGTCTTCCTGGCCAAGACAAAAGGCAGCAAGTAAGTTTTCAGATGATGCCAGTCCTCACCATTTGAGCCAACCAGCTTTTGCCAAACAGAGCAGAGGATTCCTGAGCCCTGCTTAGTTGTAGAGGAGCCCTGCTGACTCAGTGGGTAAGCCCTCGGCTGCTAAACCAAAGGTCAGTGGTTCAAACTCACCAGCTGCTCTGAGAGAGAAAGATGAGGTACTTTGCTTCTGCAAAGATGTCCATCCTTGGGAACCCTGTGGGGCAGTTCTCCTCTGTCCTATAGGGTTGCTATGAGTAGGAATGGACTTGATGTCACTGGATTAGGGGCTTAGTTGTAGCTTGATGAGCAAAGCCAGGTTTGCTTTAAGTGTTGGTATAGTTTGTGAGGCAGCCTCAGAGAGTTGGAAGAGGACACCAGCAGGGTTGTTATTCTACATGAAAAGATGCAGGAAGGGACTCAGGACTGGGGTTGCAGGAGGGGGAGAATCAGCATGCCCAGCAGGTATCTGGGCAAGACTTCAGATAACCCTTCACTAGCACAGTTCTCCAAATGTTGGTGTGTGGGTGGATGGGGGGGGTCATTCTCAGAATTACCTGACTAAGTTAACTGGGCAAGAGAACACCAAAAATACTGAGAAAATTAGCTCCAGGGTAGGGGAAAACATTGGAGACATTGCCTAAGACTTGCTCAAAGAAAAAGAGAAAGAAAACCATTGTAAGGCACTCATAACACTGGCCCTAGAGCCCCAGCAGGCGCTCTCAGAGAGATGGACAACAGACAAGCAAAAATCTACCTACAGTAGCAGCAGATGGTTCCACTCCAAGGCCTAAGCCAGGGGTCAGCAAACTGCAGCCCCTGGGCCAAATCCCTCTTGCTGCCTGTTTTTCTAAGTAAAGCATTTTGGAGCTCAGCCGTGCTCCTTCATTTCCCTATTGTCCATGGCCCGTTTTGCATCACAAGGGCAGCAGAGTCCACCTGGCCCACAATGCCTACACTCTTCATTATCAGCCCCTTGCAGAAAACGTTTACTTGTCTTGCCAACGAAAAGTGAAATCCCTATCCTGGTTTGGTCCCTGCTCAGAAAGGCCCTTTGGGTCTTGTGTACACCATACCAGCCGTTCACTCAGTCATGAAGGCTAGTGCATGGCAGGCTCCCAGCTTGGCCTTGGAAACATCAAGATGAATACGCATTCATAGGGCATAGTGCTGCCCTATGT
>NW_006921625.1:9538719-9540139 GCF_000298275.1 Orycteropus afer afer
CGCTCCTTTAATTAGAAGCAGGTAACCTCGTGCAGTTTCCATAATATTCTAAATACAAAGGCATTTCATGAAAACAGTCCTGCTTCCCCCCACAGCCTTATGTATGCAATTCTTATTATTACTTTGCTAGAGGACCTACGGGTGAGTCTCTGCCCTGAGTCACTACTCTGAAAACCTTCCCACGATGTCAGCCGGGGCGCCTGCTTCCCTGGCGCACCTAGGGCTGGACGCAATTGGCCACTCATGCATCTCCGCCGGGAGCCTTTCTCCGTGTTGAGAAGGAGAGGATGTCTGGGGGCGGCGCAGGCACTCAGCTTGGGTTCGAGTCCCAGCGCTGCCCTGGAGTCCTGGGTGAGGGGGGCAGCAAAGGCTGAGACTCTCTGGGCCTCAGTTTCCTCATCTGCAAAATGAGAGGCTAGACGATCCGTCAGTCCTCCTTCCAACAAGCATGTGGAACTCCACTGCCAAATCGTACTACTAATAAAATCCATTTAAAAACTAAAACCGGCATTGGATCAACTTAATGATAGCCACTTGAAAGGTCAGCTAGGAAGCTTGAGGGCGGTGGGTTTGTGTTCACAGGGAGGGACAATTCAGGCAAGGGGTGTGAGAATGGTTCCAAAGCTGGAAGCATGCAAGCCGTGTCACTGAACTGGACAGGAGAGATCTGCTAACTTGGTGTAATCGTCTGCTGGGCATACGCCCAACAAGAGAAAAATAATGCAAAAAAACCAACCAGTTGCCATTGAGTCCGCTCCAGCTTCCGGCGATGCCACGTGTGTCCCAGCAGAACTGGGTGGGCTCCACGAAATGGCTGAGTTTTCAGAAGACAATTACCAGGCCTTTCTTCAGTGGCCCTTCTGGGTGAATTCAAACCTCTACTTTTCCAGTCAACAGCCAAGAATGTGAACCATTTACCTCACCCAGAGACTTCAAATTAAAAAACAAAAGCTTCTTCAAACCCGGAGGTGCTAATCCTCAGAAGGGGGAATGGAAACTCCTTCAGAAGCTCATGGAGCTGGGGTGCTCCCAGCTCCAAAGCGTCCTCAGTCTCTTGCAACAGCATGTAATTGGATCGAGGTTCTCTAGATGGCAGCCTCTTGCTACCTAAGATGTAAGGGAAGAAAAACACTTCCACTGATTCAGACTTGCTCAGCAAATGGAACCCGGCAAAGAGGGAACTGAAGATAGACAGTTGTCTACAGAAGTCAAAGAAGTCTTCCCTAGACCCACGTAGCCACTGTGAAGGTTTAATCTTAAAAATAAGTATGTTTCTAATGTGGTCATTCACAAATCATATTTACACTAGGGGAAAGATGCGTTCTGCTACCCAAAATGTAACTTCTGAAAGATTGTCACCAGAACTTTAATTGAGGGGCCGAAATTCCACTCAAGTAAGTGTGTCTTCTCTTTCTTCAAA
>NW_006921625.1:9542291-9568525 GCF_000298275.1 Orycteropus afer afer
AGGGAATCCCTTGGGTGCCTACTAACGTGAGAATTGATGGGCCCCATCTCAGCCCACTAGTCAGAACCTCAGGGGTGATAGTTGAATCCTTAACTAGATCCCCAAGAGATGGAAGGAGGCAGTCTCAGGACCCAACTTGTAGAAATTCTACTGTTGGTATGAAGTGAGAAGATAGTAACATCAAAATTGGAGACACCTATAAAATAACAGTTTAAAAATCTAGCTATCTATCTATCTGCCTATCTATCTATATCTATGTATGTATGTATAAGCAATGTTGGTGTGAGGGTAAAGTTTAGTGGGCCACATACTGAACTTGTAAATCTAAAGACCTAAAACGATAACAAAAATCCCAGGGAAGAAAATGCTAGAAACTAGGTAATGAAAGCAGCAAAAATTTCTTCTCTTCCCACTGAAATGTCTTGAATGATCCCAGCAAAAAGTTCACAACCCATCTAGTATCCTTACATTTAGCGAGACTTTTATCATAAAAGAGCTCTGATGGTGCGGTGGTTAAAGCATTTGGCTGCTAACCAAAAGGTCAGTGGTTCAAATCCAACAGCCAGTCCATGGGAGTAAGATGAGGCAGTCTGCTTCCACGAAGATTGATAGGCTTGGAGGCCCCATGGGACAGTTCCACTCTGTCCTATGGGGTTCCGGTGAGTTGGAATCCACTAGATTGCAGTGAGTTTGGGTTTATTTATTTATTTGTTTATCATAAAGAGCTTTCATGATGGAAACCCAATCAAGGCAGGTTAAAGACATACAACATACTCAGGAGAACTGCCTTTACTCACTGAAGGAGAAGTGGACTTAATGCGTTCCTCTTAATATTCAAAAGGAACTATAAATGCTTGAAGTCTTCTCAAAACCAAACACCAGTTTAACCTAACCAGTGAAGAGCGTCTGCCTTGAGCATCGCACTTCTTTAAGATCTGTCTGTAAGGGACCTAATTGACAACAACACCTCGGAAGGTTAGACAGGAACCTTACGGGGTGTGAGTTTACGTTCACAGAGGAGGAGCGACTCAGAACAGGAGGTGAGGACGACTGCCTCCTGGAAGAACGGCCTCACTGTCACAGAACTGGGCAGGTAGAGGCTGGAATTGGTGTATAGTCTGTTGTATTTTCAACAGCAAAAAAAATTTTTAAATATAATTAAAACCACTGTAAAGTAGCTTAATAAAGCCTCGTAGTTCTTCATGTTGTTGTTATTTGCCGTCAAATCGGACCCGACTCATAGTGACCCCTTCTTGGGTTTCCGAGGGATCGGTATCATGATGGAAGTAGATTGCCCAACCTTCCTTCTGAGGAGTGGCTGGTGGGTTTGAACTTACAGCCTTCTGGTTAGCAGTCAAGTGCCTTAGTCGTGTCTAAATGTGAGGCATCGTCAGAGCCAAGTCCAAAGGTGCAATCAATGGGAACATCCCCCTCCCCTCCCAGCTCCCCGTTCCTCTCTGTTTATAGCTGTCAGAGCCCCAGCTTCATGGCCCTGGCACATGCATTATTTACATCCACTTCTGCTCTCCACCACACAGTGAGTCCCTTTGGCACAGGGACCTTGTCCTGGTCATATGCCCACCACCCTGGCTGGCACAAACCTGGCATTGAACTGTCATCCCCATCCACAGATCCCCAGCCCTGGTCTGCAATGCCGGGGCCTCTCCACTGATGTCAGGGCTGGATTTGGAATTCTCCCTGTGGTCTCCCAACGTGGAAATGATTTTGAAATTCCAGCCATAAAGCTATTTCAGGGAGAGAGAGGCGTGGAGGAGCGGCGAGGCCCGCACGGAGTTGCATGACCAGGACTGGGTGGAGAGCAGAAGGGCCTGTGTGTAGCCCCTGTTTGGGATTCACGGGCTCACCCACACTCTGACGGTGCTCTTCTGATAAGCTGCAAAATCTAAAACTCCTTATGAAATGTCAGATGAATCGGCTCGCCTGGGGCGAAGCCAGCGAACGGGCGGGTGGTCGCGCGCCACCCGGGCCCCTGTAATTGATGGGGCTGAATAAGCAGAACCAATCCAGGCTGATGGCAAGTGAAATGACTACAGCCAGCAAAGTTCACACAAGAAATATGTGAACTTTAAAGTACTTGAACACAAATCAAGACAGTGAGTTTTTATAAAAATCTTTACTAGCTCAAACCGCTGAGGCTCAGGGTGACCTTTATCCTTGGGTTGAGTAGCTGGTGGTGGCGGCAACGTGCGACCCATATATCAGGCCCAGAGCCACAGGAGAAGTGCAACCGGGTGAGAGAACTTGCTGGAGTCAGAGTCCCCAGCTGCCACGGTGTCTGTGACTGTGTGGACAAGGGCAGGGACGCAGAGATGTTAACTCCTCTGCCTTGTTCCACCTGACCAAAGGTTGTTATTTTCTTTTTCCTAACCCTAACCCTAACCCTTTTTTGCAGGATGTCAGCTGGTGCCTCGCATGTCCCCTTGCCCTTGGGATAATGCAACCAGGGCTCTGGGCTACAGACCCAAGTTCACGTCTGTGCTCAGACACACATAGACCTTTGATGGAGCCCGTGGCTCCCAGACCCAAGATGAGCACAGACCTAGACAATGAAGAGTTGGCCAGCCTTCCTCCAATAACCTTTGTGGTGTTAGCCTCCCCTGTTCACACACACACACACACACACACACCCTGCGAGGAAGTACTGTCAGGTCCTTTCACATGTGAGGGAAGGGGAGCTTCTGAAGGCTGTAAGCCGCTGAAGGACAGAGCTGGGGAGGCAGTGGATTCCGTTGGACTCTGAGACCTGGCTCTTCCACCAAGCCAAGCATTGTCGCTTCATCACAGAGCCGGTGGGTTTGTGGTCTTACACCAGGTGAAAACCCAGGCTGCTGACAATCCCGACTCCTGGTAAGCCCACGTGGGTCCAAGTGGGACTGGGCACCGGGGGTTTTCAACGGCTGATTCTCCAGAAAGGACTCCAGGTCTTTCTTCTGAGATGCTCGGGGTGGACTCAACCCTCCAACATTTTGGTTAGCAGCTGAGTGCAGTTAGGCAGCCTGGCTTCACTTACACCACCCAGGACCCCACCTCCCCGGGTGGGTGTCCCCTCCTAGAACAGTGGGACATTGTTGCTAATGACTGTGAGTCCTAACTGATTTATTACTCCATTCATCCAACCACAGGTCCATTTACGCACCAGGCAAGGGGTAGACACCCATAATGTACAATCTGCAGGTGTGGGGAGGGGCCGTGATTTGTTTTATCCCAAAGCACTACATGGGGAAGGGGATGTAGGAAACAGAGCTGAAGGGAGAGCTTGCTGCCACCTGTGGTGTGGATAGGCAGGCAGTCAGGGGGGACTTCATGGAGGTGGTGGCCCATGCAGGGGGATAGCATTTCGGGCTTGTCAATGGGCTAGAAGAGAGCTTACTGTAGAATACACCTCGTGGGTTGTGCTGTTCCCTCCACTTCATAGTGAGGAAACTGAGCACAGAGCGTTAAAGTAAATGACCCAAAGGCACGGGATGGCGGAAGCAGAAGTCCAACCAGGCAGTCTACTCCAGCTCTCACGACTTTGTCAGCGTGCTGCGTCTGTATGAGGAAAATGGGCTGCCAGAAGAAAGGCCATCTTGAGCAAAGACAAGGTGACCCCGAGAGGCTGAGGCATGCTTCGGGGCTACCAAAGGTCACTCGACACCAAAGCCAAAAGCATGCATCTGAAAGTATCGATTCAGAAACTGCTCAACGTGGAAGAAGCTGAGTGAGCTTGACAGATAAACACAGGATACCAGTTAGATTAGAAATTCAGATAAAAAGAACAAATCATGCTTATGTATAAGTATACCCCATACAAATTATGGATAGCGCTGTGAAGAAGGGGAATTCCAGAACACTTCATTGTGCTCATGAGGAACCTGTACATAGACCAAGAGGCTGTGGTTCAAACAGAATGAGGGGATTCCACATGGTTTAAAATCAGGAAGGGTGTGCATCAGGATAGTATCCTTTCACTATACTTATTCACTCTGTGTGCTGAGCAAATAATCCGAGAACCAGGACTATACAAGGAAGAACGGAGCATCAGGATTGGAGAAAGACTCATTAACAACCTGTGATGTGCAGACAACACAACCTTGCTTGCTGAAAGTGTGGGTAACTTGGAGCAGTTACTGATGAAGAGAAGAGACTGCAGTATCGGTATGGATTACTGCTCAACATAAAGAAAAGAAAAATTCTCACAACTGGACCAATAACCAACATCATGATAAATGGAAAAGAGATTGAAGTTGTTGGGGATTTCATTTTACAATCAATACCCATGGCAGCAGTCAAGAAATCAGAGTTCTTATTGCTCTGGGCAAATCTACTTCAAAAGACTTCTTTAAAGTGTTAAAGACCAAAGATGTCACTTTGAAGACTAAAGTGCACCTGACCCAAATCATGGTATTTTCAATTGCCTCATATGCATGCGAAAGCTGGACAATGAGTAAGGAAGACCAAAGAAGAGTTGATTCATTTGAATTGTGCTGTTGGCGAGGAATACTGAAAACACCATGGACTGCCAGAAGAACGAACATATCCATCTTGGAAGAAGTGCAGCTGGAACACTCCTTGGAATCAACAATGACCAGCCTTCACCTCAACTCCTTTGGTCATGTGGTCAGAAGGGATCATTCCCTGGAGAAGGATGTCATGCTAGGTAAAGCAGAGGGTCAGTGAAAAAGGGAAGACCCTCAGCTAGATGGATTGGCACAGTGGCTGCAATGGTGGACTGAACTATGGCAAGGATGGTGAGGCTGGCTCAGGACTGGGCAGTGCTTCGTTCTGTTGTACACAGGGTCACTAGGAGTCGGAGCTGACCTGACGGCACCTAACAACAACAACAACAACAACATATCCCACACAATATTACTTACACTAAAGAAAGAAAGAAAGAAATTTGTTTGTTTATCTGAAACTAAATTTTAACTGAGTCTTTTTTTACTTGCTAAATTTAGCAAACCTGAGAGATCTTTCAAATGAACTGCCCTATTTTACAAATGGACCAAGACAGGGGACATGATCAAGGTCATCCACAAAGTGAGTTAGTGACTCAGTCAGAGGCCAGGTGTCAAGGACGTACCCCAGGACACTCTGCTCTGCCAGGTGGCCTTCCTTGTTCCCAGCTCGGGGAACCAGGACACAGGGGGCAGTTCCTGAATGATTGAACCAAGCCATCGGCCACCGTGGGGCCCAGACACCTTCCAGATCCAACAGCTCCTTGTAGGTTTGTGTCCTTGGCAGTGTGGGCTGCAGCATGGACTGCAGTTGTCCTGGGAAAATCTGGTGACATTCCCCAGGAGGCAAGGTTGCTCTGCCTGAAACAGAGGCTGAAGCCACAGCAGGAAGCAGTTTAGCCCCTGCACCCCCTGACCCTCCCACCATACACTCCCCCACTTCCACTCCCCCACCCCCTGGTTGTAATTGCATCCAAGTGCCCACTGGCCACAGGGACTGCATTTGGTAAAACGTTTTAGGGAAAATTAAAATGCAGTATCGGCCTCAGTTTAGGGAAAATCTAGTTTTCCCTTCAAACAGCATCTCAGGAGACAGTGGTCAACTTCAAGGTGGCTTTATCTGAAGGCATTCCATTCGCACAGTGGCGGGAAGAAGGCCCGGCTTCTCCAGGTAACTCAATCGCACTCTGTGGCATTCACAGGGGTATCAGTTACCATAAGCCTCGTGGGGCAGCAAGGAGATTAAGACTCGGATTATCTGCCACTTACTATGTGTTGTCAAGAGAGAACGACTCCAGCTACAAGCCCTGTGTAATCGGGGCCTGGAAGGCTTTTCTCAAAAGGAGGGCCGGCAGCATTTCCAAACATGCTTTAAACTGTCCATCAAGGCAGTGATGGGGACTCACCCACACAGAGTGACAGCAATGTCAACACTGGCCACGGGAAGAATTTCTGACAAGTGGTCTTTTGTGAAATGATGAGAAGTTAGACCGGGAGGTGCTGGGTGATGTTAGGGAAGCTGGGGGCCCACTTAAGTGCACCCTGAAAGCCAACATCTCTGGGCATGTTTCAGCTGTATGTTTCACTCCTCAGACAACCGTGCGCTTGAGCCAGGACAATGTGACTGTCAAGAAGGACATAATCGGGCCTGACACTATCTCTGGCAGCAAAGGATGCAGCACCGGCCTCTCTAAACCTGGACAGTCAGATTAAGAGCAGGCGATTCTCACCAATAGCACCATCCCGCAAGACCCAAGGAAAGGGCCAGTGCCCAAGTGATTTTACTGTCCACCCCAGGGATCAGAAAACTACAACAACAACAAATGGAACAAATCTGAACCTCCGTCTAGTTTTGTGAATACATAAAGTTTTATTGGAACACAGCCATGTTACTCATTTCCGTATTGTCCATGGCTGCTTTTGTGTTACAATGATGGCGTTAAGTAGTTATGACAGCAACCAAATGACTCACAAAACTTACAATACTTATGATCTGCCCTTTACCGAAGTCGATGGCCGACCCCTGGTCTACACCGTTGCTTAAGAGAGATCTCATAGTCCTGCTTAGCCTCAGAGCTGCACTGGGGATGGGCATGGGGATGGGGAGGGAGAACTGGCTTGTCTCAGTGCATACTGAATTCCAAGATGGTGAAGGAGTGATTAAGAGGAAACCCTAGTGAAGCCCAATGCCCAAGAAGGTAGACCCTTCTCAAGTAGGTTCTCTCCACAAGGAAGTTCAGGTGGATCAAAGGCATAGAACATCCACTTATGGTTCATTTTCTTCAAGTAGAATAGTACTCAGCTCAGAAATTTTAGATGGCTTCCACCACTAAGAAAAATTAAGGGAGACCCCCTTCTGACTGTCATTGAAGCTTTGCACAGTTCAGACACAGACCCCCCCCCCATCCTCACCGACCATGATCTCAAGTATTGTACCTTCTATGCCTGCGTCATGTCTGTCACTGGGCTGAAACTGCAATACCCAGATGGCCAGGCCAACATCTCTCTATACCGTTGCTCCTACAGCCCAAATGAAACAACTAGGTGTTTCATGAACACAACCTTTCCTCATTCCACACCCTGCACAGAAATGCCCTTCCTTCATCTGCACCTGATCACCCCTGCTCATAAATTCTTCTTGGGGATACCTATGACATTTTTCCTCACATGTCTGGACATGGGACTCCTCTCCCTCACTGGACTTCAAATCCATTCTTCCACATCTCTCCATGGGACTGAGCAAACTCTACCTCACCTTGGTGTGTTTTGTAGGAGACAAATACCAGGAGACCCATGGTATTCACAAAGAGATGGTTTCCACTATCCTTGAGTGATGCACAAAGAGGTGGGCATTGATGAGAATGACGATAATGCATTGTGGAAACTCCACCCACATAAACTTGGAATCCTTTCAAATTAACTGCTCACAGAAAAACCTGGTGGGTCCCCAGATAATGACTCTATCTTTGAGGCTAGGGTCTCACTCACTGCTGTCGAGTCAGATCTGACTCATAGCAACCCTTCCTTGGGTTTCCGAGGCGGTATCACTAGGGGAGTAGATTGCCCAATCTTCCTTCTGAGGCTTGGCTGGTGGGTTTGAACTGCCAGGCTTCTGGTTAACAGTTAAATTCCTTAGGCATTATGCCACCAGAACTCCCTTGAGGCTAGGGTAGTGCCTAGAAAAAAGATTGTGACCTTCAGTGGCCAGAGACAGGAGGAAACCCCCTACAAAGATGACGGCTTCACGAAGTTGAAGCCCTTTCTGTGCCTCATCAAAGACCAACCTTAGACCAGTGTGCTTCCTCACATCTCTGTGAGCAAGGAGGGAGGAACACACCTCCCTGGCACCACCTGACTCATCCCTCCATCACGTCAAGGAAGAAGCAGAGTGGTGCGTCAGGTTGTCAGTCAACAATTACATACTGAGCACCTACTATGTGCCAGGAACCAGGGGAGATGGTGATCAAGGCAGGCAAGGCTGCTGCCCTCCCAGCGCTAACATTCCAGGCCCCATACAGGATCCCAAGATTCTGGGGGGCAGCAGGAGCAACCAAGCCTTCACTGTTCTCCAGAAGAAGCCCTGAGATATGCTCTCCAGCAGCTGCTAGGTGTCTCATGAGAGGGTAGGAAGGATGCAAAGATAACTTTGCCCCTTATCAGAACAGTCCTTCCATTTCCCTCCTCGGTGGCCATCTTGTCTGACTTGAAGGAGTTTTCATTTTGAATCTGAAAATAGAGAGTTCATTGGGCAGTAGGTCCTCACCATGCTCTTGTGATCCCAAAAGACGAGGTGAGTGCCCAGAGCCTCAGGTTTCCCCACTTATCTGGGCTCTAGGCTGGCAGGCTAGAGGGCGGGCCCAAGTGGCAGGCAGGACAGTGATAACCCCTAGGCTCCCCTTGGGCTTGGGGATGCCTGAGAGCCAGTCTAGTGGCTGCAGAGTCCAGACTAACTCAGGTGTCAGGCCTTGTGGCCATAGAAGGTCTGCGTCATTGCCCAGGGGTGAAAACGAGGCTCAGTCATGAGAAGAGGCTTGCCTGGACCCCTAGTGATAGTGCTGGGGTTTGAACCCAGGCCCCTTCCCAGCAGGCAGGACTCTGTGTGCAAAGTGACTATTCTAAGTGCTAGGACTCAAGAGCAGCCCATCCAGGCTCACCCACTGGCATCTGGTTGGAAGGGAGCCTCATAGAGAAAGAGTAGCCAAAAACACTCCAAGAATATTGGCAACACTAATTACCCTTCTGAAGCGAGAGTGGGTGGTATTGGTGCCAGCATCCCCAGAGCCCAGCACGGGGCCTCAGACACAGTGAAAGCTCACCAAATGCTGATGAGTGGGCTTCTAACTGACCTCTCTCCTCTACCCCAGGGGTCCCCTCTTGCCCCATGGCTGGGCCCCCCTCCCTCTTCTTTCTTGACTTACACAAATGGCAACGGAGGCTGCATTAGGCTGTGGCTCAGGGAACATTGTTTCCTTGGCCCTTTGGAAAACCCTTGAAAAATATGACTCTGTCTCTGGTGCTCATCCATTAGGGCTAAGCCCCAGAGCCAGCTGTCCGGGTCATTACCTGGTGGAGATAGGGAGCGAGTGAAACTGCTGCCCACGCCTTCTCTCCTGGTCAAACCTCCCACTGATGGCCGCCTGACACACACAAGCGCTTCAGTGACTCATCCCGCTAACACTGCCGGTGCTTGGGGCTAGAATCCCAGCCCCAGCTCGGTGAGCAGAAGAGGTGTTTGGAGACGAGGACTTCCCAGCGCCTGCCCTGAGGTATACCCAAGGTGGCCACTTCTTTCTTTCTCTATCCCATGACTCCTGCGGAGACCTCAGCCCCCACCCTGAGGGGTGCCGTAGCTTTACGCAAATGATATGCGTATTATCCTTCTTTGCCAACAATGGACACCCCCCCTTCACACACACACACACACACACACACATTATTTTCACAAGCGCACTGCGCCAATTTTCTTTCACGTGTTGCTGACTTCATTTCAATTTTCGATCACATGCAAACTTTACGTGATGTAAGTATTGTTGTTGTTGTTGTTATGTGCCGTCGAGTCGGCCCCGACTCATAGCGACCCCTCCTTGGGTTTCCGAGGCAGTATCACTACGGAAGTAGGATTGCCCAACCTTCCTTCTGGGGATGTAAGTATTAGCAACTTGAATTAACAGAAACAAATGCACAGTTTATTTTTCGATTACTGGGGGTCTACCAAACTGGATCCAGGACTTCTTGACCATGGCTTATACCTTTAGCATATAATTATGATCAGAGGTAGTGTTTTCAGACTATACACAGAAGAGGAGATCAAAGAAAATGAGCAGAACAATAGGATTTACTTATGATACAGGAGGACGGGTGAATGAGGCCCAAGTTCACTGCCGGAAATGTCACGAGACATGCCCGGTGCATACACAGACGTGCTGGGCCAGAGCAGTTTCACTTAATTTCACCACTTCCAAACGTTATATGTGGGGTGCGTTATTGTGAAAAATACGGTAAGTGTAGCCTGAGACCCCAGGCCTCATAAGCCCTGGCCTTGGGCTTAACCCAAGCAAGGCTTTGTCTCTCTCTGCCTCCCTTCCTCATCAAGAGGGAGACTTGTCTGGTCAGGATCCAAACCGTCTTAAGCCAGTTCATAACCCTGTTCTGATCAATTCCCCAGCGACCTTTCCAAATGTCAGCCCCTGCTGGCTTGTGCCAGGAGACATGCAAAGCGGGCCCCTTTTAATAGCCACTTGCTGAGCAGCTGTGAAGGGTGGGGGAGCAGCCCTCAGCTCCTGGGGCCTGCACCGTACACATAGGAGCACTGAAGGAAGGCCAGTCCTGGCCACTCTGTCTCCCTACTGTTGTTGTTAGGTGCCGTGGAGTCAGCTCCAAGTCACAGTGACCCTGTGCACCCCAGAACGAAACTCTGCCCGGTCGTGTGCCAGCCTCACAGTCCTCGCTGTACCTGAGCCCATGGTTGCAGCCACTGTGTCAGTCCATCTCATTGAGCGTCTTCTCCTTTTTCGTTGACCCTCCACTTTACCAAGCATGACGTCCTTCTCCCTACTAGATGCTCCAAATTACCACCCCTAATCCACCCTGAAAGGATCTCTGGTGGCACTGTTGTTAAAGCATTGGGCTGCTAACCAAATGGTAGGTGGTTCGAACCCATCAGCTGTTCCATGGAGAAAGATGAGGCAATCTTCTTCCCTAAAGATTTAGAGCCTTGGAAACCCACTGCGGTCGCTATGAGTCAGATCGATTTGATGGCAGTGGATTTGGTTTTTGGTTTGGTAATCTACCCTGAGGGGCTCCAGTGGGGCTGTGGTCAGCAGTCCCCTTCTGTAAAGATTTACATCCTTGGAAACCCTATGGGGCAGTTCTACTCTGACCTACAGGGTCACTGTGAGTCAGAATCGACACGATGGCAGCGGGGTGTGGCAGAAGGCCCGTGGGAAACCCCGAAGCAGGCTCAGAACACACCTGACTCCCACAGGCCTCTGCCTACCAAGCTAATGATATCACTCTCCATGCCTGTCCAGGCCAACGACTGCTCTCCAAACCAGGGTCTAGGCCCACAGCTCTCCAGGGGCCAGGACGTGGAGAGCGGTTGCTCCCCTCAGGCATGGTTTCTGTCGCTCTCCTCCGTCCTCCTGGCCCTCGTGCCAACCTCAGCCTTTCCCTGGAAGCACCACGGCCCGCTCCACACCCCGAGAACCGCCCCCTCCACCCCCCGGCCAGCTCCCTCCTCCTCCTGCCTCTCTCTCAACCTCTCCTTTCTCTTCCTCGCCCAGGTAATTGTGAGACGGTGAGGGAAAGCCCCAGAGTATTTAGTTCCAAACGCAGCCCAGCAGTTCTCAGAAGGCCACAAAGAACCACGGTGAATGTCACATTGAGTTGGCTCCAGCTGCACCTGCCGGCCAGCCCCGTCCGCTCGGTTCACCAGGGGGTCACCGAGCGCCCGCAGGTTCTCCGATGGCAAGGAAAGCTACTATGTTTTCAGTTCACAGTGAGATTAAATCTACAACGTTTGACCCGTCTAATTTATTTTGTGGCTGACAGAGCAAGGGAAGCCCATGGTGAGATCCAGGCACATTTCTTCCCCTTAAACAAAACACTGTGGAATTTGTTATAGGCCTCACCAGAGTGACAGGTCATTCCAGGCCTGGGCATGAGACAAGTGTGCAATGAGCGTGTGACTCCACGGAGCAGCAGAAGTAGAGCAAAGCCATTGCTGTTGCCCAGGGAACTCTTGTTCTGTGAGCTGCTGTGGAGCTGGGCCCCAATTCATGGGGACCCTAAGCACATGGCATAAAATGCTGCCCAGTCTTGTCCTGATCCTGTGGTCAGTTGTGGGCCAGACTGTGATCCGTGGGGTTCTTCTGAAGGAGATCACCAGGGCTTTCTTCCTAGTCCATCTTAGTCTGGAAGCTCCATGAGACCTGTTCAGCATCCCAGCCACATGCAGGCCTCCATTGACAAGGGCTGTACATGAGGTGCATTGGCTGGAATTGACCCGAAGTTTCCATACAGTAGGTGAGAATTCTTCAGACGTGTGTGAATCAAGATTGGTCAAGTGAGGACCTGATGGCGCTTGAACCCAGGCTCAGGGCTGCCAGCCCAGACGAAGATCAGATGCTTGCTGAAGTTCACCAGCTTTGGGTGTGCCTTTCAATGCTATTCTTTCTAGCACTTCCCTGGCCCACTTTGCAGCCAAGCCTGCCTCTCTGTCGGCCAAAGTCGTGCCAGTTCTCCCCCTCTCCCTCTGCCTGCCCTAAGATTCTTTCCTTCCATCCATAGAAAGCGTTTGCAGATGTGGTTTCCAGTCTGAGACGTTAAAGTGTGCATCTGTTCCTATCTGCTGACACCTGCATGGGCTCAGTCCTGGCTGTGGTACAGCCCTGGTGCCATGGCTGTGGATTGAGGGCCCTGGCCTCATGGACACAGATCGAGCACCCCCTACTAGCATGTGGGTACAGAGCTGCTTTCTCAGCAGCAGAGCAAGAGCTTAGGTGGGACCCTGTATTGGTTTCCCAGCGCGGCCATAACAAAAATAGCACAAACTGGGTCGTTTACAAGAACAGAAACATACTGTCTCACAGTCTGGAGGCTGACGTCAGAGTCAGGGTGTCGGCCAGGCCATGCTCCCCCCACAGTTCTAGGGGAAAGTCCTTCCTTATCTCTCTGGCTTCTGGTGGAGCCAGTCGTTCCTTGGCTTGTGGGTGCATCTCCTCAGGGCTGTCCTTCCTGTGTCTGTCTCTCTGTGTCTCTTCTTTTATAAGCATGTCACTCAGATTGGGTTGGATTAGGACCTACTTTCCGCCAGTATGGCTTCATGTTAATTGATTCATAACATCTTCAAAAACCCTACTTTCCCCAAGGTCACATTCACAGATACCAGGTGTTAGGACATAATTCCATGCATTACAGGCCCCTGTGAGTGGCAGAGACACTGGCCAAGCTGCCTGGCCTGCACTTAGCCCCACCAGCCAGGCCTTGGTGCCCAGGGATTCAGAGACACCTCCATGGATCTCACTGCAAGACCCTGAGACGGGAGCCAGGCAGACGTGCTCACAGCCAGGCAGAGGGCAGTGCAAACACAGGGCAGGGGAAGTACCTGCCTTGCCTGGTAGGAGGGCCAGAAGGCCCAGCAAGGCCCCAGGTTGAACTTCTCAGGCCCCCAGTCCTATGGGCAGGAGCACAGAGGACAGAGATCTGGGAGGCAAGAGCGTGAGGGGGTGGCTGCCTGCTCCTTCCGTCTGTGCACTGAAGGCCGGGCCGCGAGACTGGGCCACATCGGGGGTCATGATGGGAAGGGCAGTAAGGAAGGGGCCAGGACTGGACCTGTTTCCATGGAGGGGCCTGTGGAGTGTGACATCAGGAAGACTGGCTGAGAAAGAGAAACGTAGCAGCAGGGGAAGGCACAGGGGAGCTAGAGAGCCTCAGACCGGGACCTCGTTAAGAATCTGGGAGGCAATGGGTGAGGGGCAGAAGGCAGAACATCAGACTCAGGCTGGATCCCGAGGGCTGGTGAGGGCCAGGGATGTGAGGGTGCTCTCTGCTGGGGGAGAACCTCTGCACTGCTGATGCAGAGAGGAAACAGAGGTCAGGTAGATTCGACCTCAGAAAGGGCAGGCTGAGGACAGAGCATTAGGGGACTGAGTCATTAGGACTCAGGAACAGTGACAGCAGCTCAACTTTGTTGAGAATTGACCAAGAGACTCAGTAAAACACTTCGTATTGTCTTATTTGATCCACAACCTAGCCAGGTAAGGTGGTATTGCTTTCTATTTTGCAGATGAGGACACTAAGGCTCAGAGAGGTGAAGGATTTGCCTGAGGTCACACAGCTGAAAACCAAGGAGGCAGAACTCAAATCTACATCACTTCCGAGGCCTGCACTCTTAGCTACAAGCCTTAAGGCCAGTGCACAGTTACTGCCATGGAATCAGAGCTGGGAAGCCTTACAGTCGTCTCATGGGGCATCATGTCTCCAATAGCAGGGTGTCTGAGAAGACCAGTTAGGGGTACGGCATCTCTCACGTAGAGGCCCCAGTGTGGCTAAATCCAGTCCTCTACCTGCCCCAGGGCCCCAGAGCAAGGCAAGGAGGCTCCCCGATCCTGAGGAATCCAGAGCCACGGGCCCAGAACTGCAGCTCTGCCAAGATGCATGCGGCTCCTGGGACCAGGATGTGAATCTCAGCTCAGACTGCAGCACTGCTGGTTATTAATTATAACTCCATTAATTACAACGTCTGGAACGCTCGAAATGAGGACGAGGCCCACTCCCAATGCCACATCTTCCTCTCATATTTCTCACCTGAGGCTGTGACTACGGCACAAATTAAAGGCCGACCAGCTCTCACGCTGGTTGGCTTTCAGGGGTGAGGAGAGAGGGGAAAGACAGACCAGGACCAGGCTGTCTCTAAAACACTGATCTTAGAGCAAGAGACGCTGAAGAGACAGAGGACATTTCGAGGCAGGGAGCAAGGAATCCAGAAACCCATGCATTCTGGTAAGAGGTTATGGCACAAGGAAGGACCAAAACCTTCTCATAATTTTCACCACAGAGCAAAGATCCCAAAGCAAAGGAGGTAGAGTAGCTGGGAAGGCTAGGATTTGACCACCATGCGGTCCATTGGGGTGATTACGAGGGGCCAGCGCCGTGAGGGAGGTTCTAACTCTCGCCTCAGCTGCCAGAGACAGGTAAGGATCCACTAAGCAGGCAAGTCCACAGTGAGTGTCTTCTGTGTGGCTTTTGCACTAATAATAACAGTTGGTTGACTGGGCATGGACTCTGTGCCAAGGCCCTTGAGTTTGGCTGAGCTACTAACATTTCTTCAGCATACCCCCTGTGTGTTCATGCACATGCCCACAGTATCACTCCAAGGCCCCTGTTACTCAACCCATTTCAGAGATGCACAAAGAACCTAAGCAGCTGGCCCAAAACCACACGATGGTGGAGAACCAGGAACTCAGACCTGGGTCCTTGTCGAGACCTGGAGCTCCTGCCACCAGACTTTGTCCCTCACCAGACACACTTATCAATAGACCAGAGGACGGTCAGGCCCCAACACACAGACCTTGTCAATTAGCTGGAAGTCTAGCTTGGTTAGAAAGTGATAGCCCCTTAGCAAAGAGAGTCCAGGACTCCCACTTAGAATACAACCAAAAAACCAAACTCACTGCTGTCGAGTCAGATCTGACTCACAGTGACCCCTTCTTGAGTTTCCGAGGCAGTAGCACTATAGAAGTAGATTGCCCAACCTTCCTTCCGAGGAGTGGCTGGTGGGTTTGAACCACCAGCCTTCTGGTTAGCTGTCAAGTGCCCTAGGCACTACGCCACCAGAGCTCCTCGAGAATACAAAGTCTTCCATTTTTTCATAGCAGAAAAATGAAAGGCGATTCAATTCTCCCAGTATTAAAACTGTGTGCTCATACCTCTGGCCTCTATTGCTTTGATGGTGCGTTTTCTATGCATTCGACTTTGATGTCACTAAAAAGATAAGCTCAGTGTGCCACTCACCATGCATTTATGCTCAAGGGACTACACTTAGAATCCACCACTTTCATTTGCCTGAACCCACATTCCTTAGCAATGGTTTGTGCTCTCTAGACCTGTGAATGGGTGTGATTGTGGGGGGCTGCTTGTTCACAGTCATGAAAAGGGGTCAGAAGACACAAAAAAGAGGGGCTCACAGACACCAACATAGAGTTGCTACCAGGGAAAAGCTCTCAACTAGAACCAGCGCAGTCAATTTTTAGATCAGAAGCACCTTTTATTTTTCCTTAGCTGCTCAAGATTCTTTATCCTCTGGATCAAAAATGTCTTAGGACTGGGGTTTTGAGGAAAATAGAAATGTACATTTTAATGTAACTCAAGTCTGGAACACAATTCCCCTTGAGATTTTTCCATGACGGTTCCTAAGGGAAGAATTCAGAATCTCCTGCCTGCCCCATTCCTACAAGCTACTTCTGAAAGTCTTCAAAAGGTCATAACTTCTCTTTGACACAGGAACACACTTTGGAGGGCTTTGGGGAGTGTGAATTTGGGAACAGTGACATGTTCCTGAGTCTTGGGCTGGGACACTGAAATGCAGAACAGGATCTGAGAAGGTCAGGTTGTGATCTCCAAGGTCAAGTTCTTCTTTCTGCACATGTAACTGAGTTGCTAGTGAACACACGTGTGCATGTCACCTGTGTATTTGTGGGGGCAGTGCATGGGGCTGCAGGTTGGATGGAGAGAGGATGGTCCTACGAGAGGGTGGAATTCATGTGAATCCTGACAAATAAAGAGGATTTCAATGGGAATAAGACAGTGATGTCAATCTAGTGATAAGTGCATCTGGGCAGTTTCCGGTTAAGGGAGACAAGTTGGTCCAGAGCAGAGGAGACTCTTCTCACAAAAACCCTAGTAGATTGTACTCCTTCCCATGTATATTTACAATCAAAGTCTCCATATTTGATTGTTTAACTAGATCACCCAATGTGAGCTCAGTCTGATTCATTACCCTTCAAATGTGACATATTTCTGGAGTGCCACTTGGGCATAAGAGAAGCCCAGATGCAAAGTTCCCTCGCCTCTTTGGCCAGGGTGAAGTGGCTGCCTGATTCTCACAAGATGGAGGTTTGGTAACATGACAGAAGGAGGGTTTACCAGCATCATACTCCAGCCCCTGAGGTAGGATCACTTTAAGCTAATAAAACAAGTTAATGTAACTCAGTGGAGTATCAGATATTCCATGAGATAACAACAAAAGGAATTCACATAGCAGGTGTTGGCATGAAGTTACACTGATTTACACCAACAACAATGAGGCCCATGCCTACATGGTAGGCACTGCTGTAAACACTTAACCTGCATCATCTCATTTAACCTGTTTTACAATAACCCCAAGGCAGGGTCTATTATTATCATTGTCATTCTACAGATGGGATAGCTAAAACTCAGACAGGAGCAGTAACTGACCCAATGTCACACAGCTCATGAATTGTGGAAGCAAGAGCCTGACTGCTCTATCTGCCATCTTACACCATCACTTGGAGAGTTAAAGGCAAGCTTTCCAATTTGTATGTTTGCATCTCAAGTAGGGATGTGTCCTATTAAAACACCACATGAAACAATGCAACTCTGAAAAGGCTAGGCTGAGTCTTTACTGTAGACATATGCAAACCATGCCCAAATCATGTGACTCACTTTGCATCGCCGTTAAACTGTCATGACAGGGAATAAATAAAGTCCCACTGTACTGTTTAGCAATTAGCAATTATCTATCAACCTCTTTGGTAGCCTTCACACTGCTTTGTAATTGTGAGATTAAAAAGCTATAATTTACATGGTTGGCTGAAGCGTGTGGATATCTTGCTGTAACAAAGTAATTGCCCAGGAGTCATCACCATCACAATCTGCAACTGTAGGTAAATAGTGGGGATGTAGCTGCCAAATGGGGTATTATTGACCCTTAAATATTACATCTTACCTCTTCATAGGAGCACATGTGATGTACATGACAGGCCCCCAACATAGGTCACTTTAAGCTAAAATAACATGAGGTAAACGTGCATGGCATTTCAAAGTTTGCAAAGTTCTTTAAGATGCATTTTACCAACTGATCTTCACCATCATGATAGAAAGAGGGCAGCACAGGTGAAGTCATCCTGCCTGTTTGACAGAGAGCAGAAGAGGGAGGTTCAGAGCCCCAGTGACTGGTCTAAGCAGACACGAACTTCCCCTTCACAGGCTCCTAGTGGAAGATCAACCTCCCAGCAGACAGCCGGCAGCTGAAGCGAGGGACTTGCCAGTCTCTGCAGAATGCTGTTGATTCCAGTCCATGCCGATGAAAAAGAATAACTGGAGTTATAATGACATTTCCCCCACCAAAAAATCAAAAGGCACTAGATATTTCAACTATATTTTATTGCTTTGTTCAGTAAAGTTGGCCAAAGGTCATAATTCTTTCACTGTGTCTATACAAAGCCAGATGGCCATTTGAAGAATGGGAAGGTGAAATGGTTCAAATCAAATGATTCCACATGATTCCATATCGACCACTCCAGTGTCAGTCTTTGCCTCAGTTTGACCTATAAATGTAACCCGGCTGCTTCATCAAGACAGGAAGTGACCATGGCAAGGAAGAGGGCAGGGAGTCTCCGGAGCCCTTGGCCCAGGACGTGGTTCTAGATCTGACCTGCTCAAAAGTGTCTTCTCCGGAACACTCGCCTGGAAACAAGAGGGGCCTTGTCAATGGTCACAGAATCCCAGCCACTGGGAACTTGACTTTTCTTTGATTCCTTCCTTCCTTCATTCTGCTGTTGAGTCAGATCTGACTCATAGCGACCTTGGGTTTCTGAGGCGGTATCACTACAGAAGTAGATTGCCCAACCTTCCTTCTGAGGAGTGGCTGGTGGGTTTGAACTGCCAGGCTTCTGGTTAGCAGTCAAATGCCATAGGCACTATGCTACCAGAGCTCCTATAACAAATACACAGTGAAGGCCTACTGTGTGCCAAGCAGTGACCTGAGACCACACATAGAGAGCACTGGTGTCCTGGTGGCCAGCTCAGCTGGAAAAAGAGAAGTCATGAAGGGGAGAGATGATTGTCTCATTTTCACAGAACCTTTGGATGCTGTTCAAACTCCAAAGTTTAATTAGGGTCTGTTACTTTGGCATAAGGAGCACTGGTGACGTTGTGGGTGAGGCATTTGGCTGCTAACCAGCAGGTTGATGGTTCAAACTCACCGGCTGCTCTGTGGGAGGAAGATGAAGCAATCTACTTCCATAAAGATTCACAGCTCTTTGGAAACCCAGTGCGGGTCGCCCTGAGCCAGAATCGACTCTATGGCAGTGGGTTGTTTTTGTTTTTGTTTTTTTAGAATCACTTTGACATATTTCTATTTCAGCATTTAAAATAAAACATTCTAAGCTTTAGACTTGCTTCATTAAAAACAAAATAATAGTGCAATGGAATCATTTTAGCTGAGCTGTAGGTAGGTGTGTATCACCCTATGGAAGCCGTGTCCCAAAGGGTCTAGTCTCAGGATGATGCCACGGTCAAATGAATGTGGTATGGCCATCAAAAGTCATTTTGACATGACAGCTTCTCTTCTTGTATTTCCAGGACACCATGAGGGACACACAGCCCAGGGAAGCACTTGTAAAGCCCCTTTTCCTCCATGTCATTTTTCTCACACACAGCAGCTGCTCGTCCACTTTTCTCTTTCAAACACTTAGAAAATTAGACTCCAGTACCCCTTCCATGGAGGCAGTGGTGCTTCAGTGGTGGAATTCTCATCCTCCAGGTGGGAGACCCAGGTTGGATTCCCAGCCAGGGCACCTCCTGCACAGCCATTGCCCACCTGTCAGTGGACACTTGCGTGCTCCTGTGACTCTGAACAGGTTTCAGCAGAGCTTCCAGACTCAGACAGACTAGGAAGGAAGGCCTGGTGATCTCCTTCTGAAAATCAGGCCATGAAAACCCAGCGGATCCCCAGAATCCATTGTGCACAGGGTCACCAGGAGTTGGAAGCTTACTCCACAGCAGTTAATACAGCAACACCCACAAGAGCAGTCCCCCCACCGTCCCCAGCAGCACCGCTCCCGGCTCCCTCTCCCGTCCCCCTCCTCCTCTGTCATAAAAGCCCAAGAAACCTCTCTGTGAATAGAAGGGCCTTCCAAGGAAGATGGGGGAGAGGAAAAAGATGGTGGTCAATAGCAGGATGTGCCCATAGGATTACCTTGTTTCCATTCTTGTGTACACATACAGCCAAGTTCTCCACATGGGGCCATTTCAATAGATCACCAAAATGGGCTGCCGAGAAAGACTTTAGAATGTCCATCCTGGAGATAACAAAGAAGAAAAATGGGAGACTCACACCGGGCAGAATGGGGCCATCAAAACATTTGTTTAACATCTGCTTTCACCAGGGTTGTTGGGCCCGGCCACAATTGGTGCCATTGTTCCTGCAGCTAATCTCATAGATTTGCCCCTTTCTTCATTTTTAATTGAATTGCCCTACAGGTAAATACACGGAGCCCTTTGCAGTGCAGACACCCTGTGCGTGGGTATCATCCTTGCCCCGGGTTCTTTGTGTGCCAAACGAAAGCCACTCCAGACCCCCAGAGCCCAAAGTAGTTAATTAACAGAAATCAAAGGAGTCTTTGTTGCTGTCCCAAATCTTTCTCTCTTCTCCAGATGGGGACAGATTCACTGACAATTTAGTTCCATTTCTGAGAATGGTTTCTCAGGTTTCCCTTGTCAGTGACTAGAAAAGACCAGGTGCCATCAAGGACTCTTATTCCTGGGGCTTTGCCAAACACCAAATCAAAGGATGCAGAAAGGCTCTCATCGGTGGACCGGGGCCCACCAGGGACAGCCAGTCAGACTCTTGGGCCAGCTGTGGGTCCAAGACGGGAGTCCTGTCACCTGCAGAGAGAAGTGCTTGCGGTTGTAACATTACAGGGCCCTGCCCTGGGCACAGACCTGTGAGGAGGGCGATCTGGACACAGGTGGCTCCTCTCAGATACCAGCTCCCCCATCAGCCCATGGAGACCCTCTATGAACAAGAGCCTGAGGCACCACAGTTCAAGCTGGGTGAATCACTGCTGAGAGGGAAGGAGGTCAGGGGCAGAGTAGCCTTGAGATATAAAACTCAGAAAGCCTCTTTAAGCACCAGCTTTAGGAATCCAGCACAGTCCAGAATAAGCCAAGGGCCTTCCTTCTGTCTTTAGCAAAGTCCAGTTTACAAAGAGAAACAGAAAGAAGAATGGTGGTGGACTACAGTCAGGAGGGTATGGTCAACTGTCTCAGTTCTCTAGGGCTGCAGTAAGAGAAACACCACCAGTAGATGACTTTAAACAGAAGCTGATTCTTTCACAGTTTGGGAGGGGAGAAGTCCAAATTCAGGGTGGAGTTCTAAGGGAGGGCTCTCTCTGTGTCAGCTCTGAAGGAAGGTCCTGCTTTCCTTTCAACATCTGTGGACTCGGCTTCCTGGGAGACCTCTATGTGTCTTGGCAACAATCTTCACCAAGGTCTAGGAGGTTCTTAGCACAGGGACCCCAAGACTAAAGGATGTGCTCTGCTCCCAGCTCTTCTTTCTTGGTGGTCCTGAGGTCCCCTCCCTCTACCCATTTCTCTCCCCTTTTAACTCTTATAAAATAAAAGACCATGCAGGCCACACCCAGGGAAACTCCCCTTACATCAGATCAATGCTGTGACTGGAGTAAGGGGTTGCATCTCATCCTAATCTCTTTGCAATCGAATGGCTGATCCAATCAGATTGCACCGTGGGGAATGATTACATCATCACATAACTGCCAAACCACTGGGGATCATGGCTCAGCCAAGTCAACAACTATCTTGGGGGACACTATTCAATCTACAACACCAATATGTGAATAATCATAAAGGACAGAAACGCGGGAACTGGGACTTTCAAGCCCAGGACACTGGAAGAATAAAAACACGAATGCAATGTCTCATTTAATTATCACGGATCCGTGCAAGGTGGTTATTTACCAAGGAAAGGATTGGTGCTCAGAGAGATACTGTCATTAGCCCAGTATTACATAGTACCCCACTGGATTCTAGAATCTGCACTTTCCTCAAGCGATCATGTGACTTCCTGCAAAAACTAGAAAGCAACTTCTGGGGCTTGAAGGATACAGTTTTAGAAATGAAAGAAGGTTCTGCCTCATACAGTGTGTAATGAGGTGCTGGGGTTTATTCTAATGCTAAGGATGAACACGAGCTGTTTTAAGTTCAAGCATATTTCAAGCAGTGGTTTTCAGGCTGCCCTCAAGTAGCCCCAGGGGCCTGAGGGAAGAGAGAAGGGGTGAGGGAATGGGAAGAGGCACAATAGGGAAACTTGGATGGAGGGTGGCCAGGGGGCCGCCTTCTCTCCTAACCCCAGTGAAGAGTCTATTATAATATACTTTTTCCCATCCAAAATGGTCTTAAAATTCCACTGCTAAAAAAGAATACGTTTAGAAATATTGGTTTAGGGTGAATCACTTTTGCCCACTGGATCTGGGAAGGTTGGGTTACTCAAATGGACATGGAAAAAGGAAGCACTCCCCTCCCTGCTGGGACCTAGACCTTTCTGTACATACCCTCTAGCATGGTATGACCTGAGAGGACATTGTTAGGTCCATGGAATGCACAGGGCCCACATTCCCACCAGCTCCAGACAAATCTGGATGGATCCTGTCCTGGATTTACATGGTGACTCTCCCCCCTGGGTCAGCATCATTCAATTACCACAGAATGTAGACTGGCAGGAGGGCTTGGTCCCTGATTTCAAGTCCTGGGTGGTCACGGGAACTCTGAAAGCCCATCAGTGAAACAGAGAAGATACCTTCCACTCTGTAGGATGTTGTGGTGAGACGCTGTCTACTAGATTCCAACTTACAACAATCCCATGAGTGGAACTTCTCTTTAGGGTTTTCAAGGCTGTGTGACCTTTGGGAAGCAGACCTTTCTGGTTGGGTTCAAACCGCCAACCTTTCAGCTGGTAGTAGAGTGCTTAATGTTTGCACCACCCAGGATACCATGAGGTGCTTCATCAAACCCTGGGGTCCTACCAGGAGCAGAGTAGATGCACTGAGTATTGGTGTCAAGACCACAGGGCTCATCAGTTTCCAGGCAGCTTCAGAACACCAATGCCCACTCTACACCTCCCCTCCCTGGAAGTGAGAGGCAGCAGCTGGGCCATGAGAAGCCCCACAGGGCGGCACAGTGCCTAAGGCATATGGCTGCTAACCAGAAAGCTGGTGGTTCAAACCCACCAGCCACTCCTAAGAAAGAAGATTGGGCAATCTACTTCCGTAGTGATACAGACAAGGAAACCCAAGGAGGGACTGGATCTGACTCCATGGCAGTGGTTGCATTACACAGACCCAACACCAAATCAAACCCACTGGCCTCGAGTCGATTCCAACTCATAGTGACCCCATTGGGTTTCCAAGGTGGTAAATCTTTATGCAAGTAGATTGCCCAGTCTTCCTTCCATGGAGTGGCTGGTGGGTTTGAACCGCTAACCTTCTGGTTAGCAGTCAGATACCTTAGGCACTGTGCTACCAGAGCTCCTTACATGTGACAAAGGGCTTCCCCTTATTTGCCCTAAACAAACGATGAGTTTTGATGAAAAGTCAATGAGATCAGAAAACAGTATTTTCTGAAATGCAATTCTCGGTGAACTGGGAACAATATCAACCAAACAAACAAAAAGCAATTAAATAAAGAAACAACTGAATGCGAAAGGGTCATGAAAGCCTCCGCTTTGGCATTTTGCTTAACTGGGCAGCAAAGTAAAAGCCCAAATCGCACCACAGGCTACTGGCCCCCTCCCTGAGTCGCTGCCACACACCTTCTAAGGTTATTGAGATGGAGACCCTTGTGGGAAGCCAGGAACCTTGTACCTAGCACTATGACAAGACCAGTCCTGCCCTCCAGTCTGGGTCACATCAAACAACTTCCTCCTCCTCCAGCTGCTCTCTTCCACCTCCCTTCCTTCTGCATGGAACACTCTTCCTTCTTCCAGCCCCATTCTCCTTCCGCACCTTTCCCCTGGGAAGCTCCTAGTAAGCCTCAAATTATTCCAGCTTCACTTAGAGGTCTCTCCCCAGAGGCCTCCATCCCAGCCTCGCTGATGGCCATCCATGTGTCGTCCCACCAGCACCTGTCCCATTGTCTCACCACCGTAAGACTACACAGACAGACTACACGTGTGTCTGCAGTCCCTTCAAGGCTGCCAGCCACCTCAGGACAGAGACCCCATCATAAGCTAATGTCCGGCTCAGTGTCCGGCACTTAGTGGGTGCACAGAGAGACTCGTTAAGAGAGGATGTTTCCAGTTTAGCCTTCTAGAAGCAACAACACAGTCTTCAGGCCACTTCCAGCCACTTCCTTACTCAGAGGAGTGGACAAAACATAAGCTTTCGTGTCACTTTCTAGTGGTCTGGGTGGAATTTCTGGGATGTCTTTCCACATCTGTGGACAGCGAGAACAGCTATATTATTGACCATCTAGGAAATCATGATCTTGCCCTAAATCGTTGTCTAGCCTCCGGTCCACACCAATCCCAAAGCCCCCCACAGGGCAGCCCAGAAGAGAGCCATCACCTCCCCTCTCAGCTCTCCCAACACCTCTACAACATAACCAAATTGTGGGCGAGTGTCTCAGAGACATTTATCACAGAATTATAGCTCCAGGATCCGTTTCTGTGGCTACGACATGATGACTGTGTATTTCACGCCTTTCAGCTTCCCAGCTGGGATTCAGAGATGTAAAGACATGGGGTATGTATTTTTAAATTTACGAGAGGGCCATTCATTTAATTAATTGTGCCCGAAGAGTGCAGTCAATCCCAACAAGACTCCTTAAAGGCAAAGGGGACCAGAGGACAGAGATGTCTCTGACGGTTGGGGGGCTGCCACAGCTTGTGTTTCTTTGACAAAGCCAAGGATGTGAAGGGTCTGGGTTAAAATAGATTCCTCGAGAGAAACAGACTCTTCAAGACCAAGTGTGCCTGGAGAACCACCCACTTGCATAGATGGAAATAGTTTTTCTTTTCGGATCTCCATGTAACGTGACCCTTCAAAAAGGACAAAAACCAACTCACCAGCCAGACTAGTCTCCCCTTTGACACAGGTTCATGCCATCCATCACTCGGCTGGGGCTGGCTGGGCCACAGCCCCTTGCCCCCGTTCTCTGAATCTAGGTTCCCCTCACTCCTTAGACTAAGGGGCATGCTCTCCTGGAGTTGTGCCTCAAAGACACCGCTGGTCTGCCTTGTCCAGCCCGCTGACTTCATGGAGCAGGACCAAGTCCCAGCAGCCTCCTGGCGAGTTCAAGGTCAGCTGCACCGGAGTCTGTCTTCCGCTCCCTGCTCATGGCCCTCTCTGCACTGTGGCGCCACCTCTTGGCGGGGACCTAGGCCAGCATTTCTCTCACAATGTCCAATTATTTTCTTTACTTTTAGACTTTCATTCTTGCTTAGAAGTTTTTTAAAATGAACTTATGTATTTCCCTCCAGAATTACATCCAGCTCTGGTAGTGTAGTGCCTAAGGCACTTGACTGCTACCCAGAAGGCTGGCGGTTCAAACCCACCAGCCACTCCTCAGAAGAAAGGTTGGGCAATCTACTTCCGTAGTGATACCACCTCGGAAACCCAAGGAGGGGTTGCTATGAGTCAAGTCCGACTCAACAGCAGTGCATTTCATTTTGGTTTTTTTTTTGTTCTCTTATGGTTACTGAGTGCTGTCGGGTCTGTTTGACTCACAGTGACCCCATGTGAGGAAGGAGAACCGCTCCGTAGGGTTTCCTAGGTGGTCGTCCCCACTGCAGCCGGTCGCCCTCCTGTGGAACTCCTGGGTGCACGTGAACTGCCAGCCTTTCAGTTCGTGTGTGAGCACTTAACAGTTGTGCCATCGCTGCTCCTTATGGAGGCTGGTGGGACACTGACTGCACTATGTATCCATTCTGGGGCTAGAATGGGGGCTCGCTCTTCTGGGACACTCTCTCCGACTCTCCTGCCTGACATCATTGGTAGAGATGACCCAGCTCAGGGCCAGAGGACAGCTAGCATCTCTCTGATGGTAGACTCATTTGC
Organism: Orycteropus afer afer; assembly: GCF_000298275.1. Lineage (NCBI taxonomy): Eukaryota > Metazoa > Chordata > Mammalia > Tubulidentata > Orycteropodidae > Orycteropus > Orycteropus afer. The sequence goes on from NW_006921625.1 coordinate 9,567,844, forward strand.
CAGATGCAGGTAGAATGTTCCAACTTTGTATCAGATTTAGGGCTGCTTCTGCTCTCTGCTGGCACCCCTCTTCAGGATTCCAAGAGAGAATGTCCTAGTGTTACCTTCCCCACCTCATCCTCAGCCCAGTGCAGGCTAGGTGCCTCCTGACCTGACTCCATGCTATGCAGGGAGTGCTTTGAAAGCAGGGGCCTTATCTAGCCTGTCATATCTTACTCTCCTAGCAGAGTTCCTGGCACATAATACGTGTTTAATAAACGCTGATGGTTGGAAGGGAGGTGCGACTTCAGACATCCAGGCCTATTCATTTCTTTTACAGAAGAAAAACCTGAAGTCCAAAGAGATCAAGTGGGAAATTAGAAGTGGAGCCGGGGCAAAGGTCAGGGTCCCAGCCCCATGTCTCTGCTTGCTGTATCTGCAAATAACAAGGAAGCCAGGCAGGGCTGACCTGCAATACTTTGTTGTGCTTCCCCAAGTTCATGCAAACTTCCTCTCCCTCCCCATCCCTCCATCCCACCCCCAGGTTTTCATGCAAATGACCTCCTAAGCGGCTAAAGCAGCAAACGTTTATTTTTCATTCAAAGTTCCCAGATGGGCTTTATCTGTTGGAGCCCTGCTATCAGATGGGCATGCAAATGACCCTCCTTGAAGGGACCTGGAAGAGAACAGCTATGTTTCAAAA
>NW_006921625.1:9569680-9576917 GCF_000298275.1 Orycteropus afer afer
AGTTCTCACCTTCCACGAGGGAGACCTAGGTTGGGCTCCTGGCCAATGGAGTCACATGCAGCCGCTACCCATCTGTCAGCGGAAGCCTATGTGTTGCTATGACGCTGAACAGGTGTCAGCAGAGCTGCCAGACCTAGGAGGAAAGGCCTGGCAGGCTGCTGTGAAAATTAGCCAGCGCAAACTCTACGGATCACAAGGGTCTGCTCCACCACCAACTCGGGCATGGTGCGGGATGGGCAGCATCACGTTCCACCACGTGCAGGGTCACCAGGAGGCAGGCGCCAGTTCCACATAGTGAACAGCAACTCCAAGCAAAAAGGCGTAAACTCCTGATGCTTGCAACATGGGAGAATCATGAAGCGTTCTGCTCAATGCAAAAAGCCAGGGGCCTAGGGACAGGGGTGACCCCAAAGGATGGGGAAGAACCCTTTGAGAGGAAAATATTTCATATCTGGATTGAGGAGACGGTTACACAACTGTATATAAGTGTCAGAATTCACCAGCTTGCACACTTAAAATGGGTGAATTGTATTGTGTGTAATTGACATCTAAGTACAGATGATTTATGATGAATAGAAATACCATGGAAAAGGCATTTGCGTTGAATCAGAGATGAGCTTTCTTTGATGGTTCTCATTGTTCTGCCTAAAGAGAGGAAGTCAAACTATAGATCAGTCTGGAATCCTGCTGGAAGACAGAAGAGCAGATCTCTACTCCCCCATCTTTCCGCCCCATTGGCCAAGGCTGACGATTAGGTGGCCCAGATTATGCTTTGAGAGGTGGCAGACTTGGAGTTAACAGAGTCAAGATTTTAAAGCCTGGTTTAATGCCCAGCTAGGCCATTTCCAAGCGGGTGACCTTGGAAACAGTGTCAAACCCTGGATTTCTTATCTGTGAAATGGCAGTGAAAATAGCACTTCCCTCCTGGGCATTAAGGAGCCCTGGTAACACAGTGGTTAAAGCATCTGGCTGCTAACAGAAAGATTGGCAGTTCAAACCCGACAGCCACTCCAAGGGAGAAAGATGTGGCAGTATGCTCCTGTAAAGACTGACAGCTTTGGAAACCCTATGAAGTAATTCTACTCTGTCTGATAGGGTGACCAAGAGTGGACAGCAATGGGTTGGGTTGGGTTTTTGGTGCCTGGTGTCCGAGGATTCTAGAAGATAGAGAAGGCAGGGGGACGGTGTCCAGCACTGAGTCCACCTCACTGAGCTCCACAGACTGCACCTTTCTTCTGGGGGCTGCGAATCAGAGCAAACTCCTCTGGCCTCCCCCGAACATAACAGCAGGTCCTGGAGACGTGGAGGTGGCCCAGATCTGCGGTCGGCGGACACCTGTCCCCACCGCCCCTTGGCCATTTTCCTTTCTGGAAGATGAGCCACTTAGGAAAATAGCGTCACTGTGTTGTGGGCCCAGCCCTGGCTCCCAAGGGCCGACATCTGATCTGTGTCCTGTGACCTCAGCTCTGACCCGTGCCTAATCCTGTGGCCAAGCTGCCAGCACTCGGGACTGCTGGGAAAGCAGCTTCCCCCTGGAGGCCCAGGCAGGCTTGGGTTCCCTAAGCTCACCCTTCCCTGGTGTGCAGTGCAGGGCAGTGCTGGAAGTTTGCAGCAGGCTCATAACATCACTGAGCAGTAACTAATCAGAATGTCACAAGTATGGGAACGTGTGGAGGGACAGGAAGGCACATTCATTTAGGCTCTGTTTTCCAGTGGAAATCAAGGGGTGCGTGTCTCTGGTAGACTGCTGCAAACGGTTCTCAGTTCAGGACTGAAACGAAGTACAGAAAGCATGTAGAACAGAGGTCTCAGCTGAGTCTCCCTGGAATCCTGCTCTGGCCTCCATACTTATAAAATGAGCACCCACACCTTCAAATCTATGGATTTTTCTGAGAGAGTGTCCACCTGCCACAAAGGAAAGGTCTTTTTGGATTAGAAGCTGTGGAACTAAACAGGCCACTTTACCCCACAAGGCCCAGGCTTCTCATCTTGGGAGTGAAAGGACTGTTCCAGTCAACCTGTCTTAGAGGCTCCTACCTCCTTCTGGAATCCCAGTCATCATCCTGAGGAAGGGACGAGTTTTCCCGGACTCATCGGGCACAAGGTGGAGAGGTCCAGGGGGTGGCAGGGCCTTAGGAATCATTCGCTCATTGAGGGTTAGAGAAGCTGAACTTATCACCTGGGACACTGAGGACGAGTGATTCTCAGAGGCTTCTGGGTGGCATTAAAATACTGATGGCTGGGCCCACCCCCAGAGTTTCAGGCACAGGGGCCTGGGGTAGGGTCCAAGAATCTGCATTTCCAGCAAGCTCTCAGGTGATACCGATGTGTGTGCTCCGGACCAAGAAACATGCTTTGAGACCCACTGGCACAAGAGTCCTAGAGTGGTACAATGGTTAAGGGCTTGACTACTAACCAAAAGGTGGGCAGTTCAAACCCACTCAGAGGTCCCTTGAAGGAAAGGCCTGGAGGTTTGCTTCCAAAAGGTCACAGCCTGGAACATTCTGCAGAGTGCAGCTCTCCTCTGCACACAGGGGTCACCATGAGTTGGACTCACTGACAACTGGTTGGGTTTGTGCACGTGTGTGGACTAAAAGAAAGGAACCCCATCAAGGGCAGGAGTGTCGCCTAAGGATCGAGTGCAGGAAGCCATCAGCTGCGGATCAGGTCATTTGATCCATGGGGTTTCGTGGGCTAAATTTTGGAAGCAGATCATAAGGTCTTTCTCCCTACATTTACTAATAAAACTCATTGCCATCTAGTTGATTCCAACTCATAGCAACCCTGTAGGACTGAACAGAATGGCTTCATATGGTTTTAAAGGTTGCAGTCTTTATAGAAGCAGCTTGCCACATCTTTCCCAAGTGGAACAGCTCGTGGGTTTGAACTGCCAACCTTTCAGTGGGAAGTCAGGTACTCTAACCACTGCACCACCAGGGCTCCTTACGTTTACTGACAGGCATGAGTAAATATCTATTAGTCTCAGTCAGTGATTATCAAAGTTGATGGTAGAAGCTGCAACCTTTACAACTATTACCAGCTGTAATAGTTGGGATTTTATAGGAAGATTCTTACAGGTTTGCTCAGGCCAAGGGGCAGAAATGGTGCTTGGGCGGCCATGACGGAATTTTCCTTCCCAGCTGAGCCAGGCAGAGCCTCAGGGCAGGACACTGCAGGAGTGGTGTGTGAAGGAGACAGAGTCGGCCGGCCAAGGGAGGGGCTGGGAACTTGGGCTTCCTCGAGTCCCTGAAGATCAGCAAAGGACGCTTGTCAGCTACAGAACGAGGAAACTTTCTCTGCAGACTGCCAGGCACCAGGGAGCCTAAGAGGTCACTGGCCTAGGACCCCAAGAGCCAGATGTTATCACAGGCTGGCTGGTGAAACCTGAGCCGGACGCTCGCAGGTCCCTCAGGCACAGATGACATCCTGGGGTGGCGCCAGGCAGCAGTCAAGGCAGGGAGCTGTTCCTGACCAGGTGCTGGGTCCTGAGCCCTGGCAAGGGTTTCTCCTCCCTTCCTCTCTCCCCGCCTCTTTCCTTCTCCCTTGATCTGCACACATTAGGGTGCAAGAGGTACCAGCTCATCCTGCACCTGGACTGGAGTTCATTTGTCAAGTGGTATCTTGATGATATTCATGGTGTTGTTTGGCAGAGATATGGGACAGAGACACAAAGACAAGGCAGAGGCAGTGACTCCCAAAAGAGCTGCTCCCACCTGACCCTACACCTCACTGGACTGAGAAGTTCCTCCCAACCACATTGCTCTGGCTCAACACCCTCCAGCCCACAACACGCCACCTCCCCATGGGCACTTTGCTGCTGCTCCAATGGAAACTTAGGGAAGATGACAGTTCCACCCAGAGCTGTGGTCAGCAGGAATGCCGGGACCAGATTCATGGGGTGGTGAAGAATTGGTGAGAGAGCTGAGTTGGCCCTGGCAGAGCCTGGACTGAAGAGCACACTTAGGACTTTGAGCCTTTTGTCTAAATCCCCATTTTTCAGATGAAGACTGGGCCTCAGAGAGGTGAAGTCACTTGCCCAAAGCCAAAGAGCCAGGCAGCAACAGCCAGGGCACAAACACCATCCAACTCAAGGCCCCACTGCTACCCAGGCGTGTCACAGCCTGGCCACCACGGCCAGCTGCTGAAGACGGTGTCCACCAGACACACTAGAAACCGATCCCCACAGTCAGCCTGGACACAGAATGGAAACCCCACCTGAGTATCTATAGGAACATGACTTTGCTAGCCCATTATCTACATTAGCATGACTTTGCTTCTCTGGAAGCCTTTCCACCAGGCCAATGGCTTGATTGTTCATTAGAGGGACTTCCCAGAAGAGATATCAACTCTTCAATGGCAATTTTCAAATTCTATGACTTCTTCACCTCAAAACTCTTGCCTTGCTGTTCCTACCAATCCTGAGCTGTTGTATAGTGACCTTTCTTGTTGCTGTTGCTGTTGTTGTTGTTGTTGTTATGTGCCGTCGAGTTACTTCTTGGGTTTCTGAGGCAGAATCACTACGGAAGTAGATTGTCCAACCTTCCTTCCGAGGAGTGACTGGTGGGTTTGAACCACCAGCCTTCTGCTTAGCAGTCAAGTGCCTTAGGCACTAAGCTACCAGAACTCCCATAATGACCTTTACCCAATCCTAATCAAGTCCCTCCCCCACCTCCACCTTACAATGAAAGACCCAACTTAAACCAAACTACCAATTCTCAGCAAATTCCGACCATACCACCTCTACCCTCACTGCCTTATCAGTAAGATGCATTGGTGATATCCAGGAAGCTAGCATTCAACAGAAGCATGAAATATGTGGACTAATGAGTGGATGGGTGGACGAATGGATGGATGGTTGGGTGGGTGGATTCCTACCATGCTGATGAAGTCTTCAGATCTGGGCTGAGCCTAGGCTGAGAGACATCCCAGCCTGGTCTCATGAAGACTAGAAGCCTGTCTGCTCAGAAAAGCATCCTTCACTGTGCAAGAAAGTCCCATGAATTTATAAAAGCAAATTCTCAAATAGCAAATCGGGGTGATCTTGCTTGAAATTTGCAATTCAAAAGCAGCATTTGAAAAACAGCCTTGGAGAGTGGGGCTGCCCACCCCTACTTGATGTAGATCTGTATCAAATTAAATTTCCCTACTGTGCCTTCTCTGCGGTGGGCACAATGCAGGGGGTGTAACTACCCCATCCCCCTCTTGGCGACATCCTTTTCAGCTTAAATTATACAGAAGCAAATAATTATCAGAGCCTTCTGTTTACCCTCCTTAGAAGATTTAATTTATCCCAATAAACATGGGGAGGCAGACCTTTTGGATTTGAAATGACATATAATTTACTTCTAACAAATGCCCTGGGTCCAGGAGAAAGCCCATTCATCAAGCAGATCTGCGTCCCAGGCAGCTTACCAAAAGGACCTTTTGTCTAATTGTTTTCCATCACAAACAACATGTGAGGAGGAGATTTAGGCAATATTTCCAAACACTGGAAGCTACGTAATTATTGTGTTCAGCAAAGCTGGTGACAGCGTTAGAATCCCAATAGTAATTTACCTGCCTAATCCCATTCACTATGGTCCATCACAAGTATCATGTGGTTGAGGAGGCATTTAATAATATTCAATTCAAAACTCTAGATTTAAATAACATCGATGTGGTGACCTGGGTCCAACAAACCCAAGCAATCCAAAGAGGGTTGGGGGATTGTCCTTGATGCCTGACATTTGGCCAAGAGTGTTGGGAGGACAGAGACAGGAGGTCCTTCTCTCCTCCTGGACAAGGCACAAAAGATGTCATTGCCCAGCATCAGTGGCTAGGCTCAGTGTCAACCAACCTGCCTGTCTCGTATCATCCATAAAGTTTGCAGACTAATTAATAGCTTTCTTTTCTTTTTTTAAAGTAGTAATAGTGTGGTTCAGTTCCTCCTTGTGGATCTAGGTTCTGTCCTAAGCTCCAGATCTCTGTACCCCACTACCCACTACCATCTCTTCTCACAGTTTACTGACACCTCAAACAGAGCCATCCAAAATTCAACCCCTTATCTCTACACCTTCCTCTGTGCCCCACATTTGCTTCTCGATGAATGCCATCACCATCTACTCAACCACCCAAACCCAAAACCTGAGGGTCAGAATCAACTTCTGATTTCAACCAAAATGGATTTCAGAAGAGACTCTGAAACTTGCTCTTGAACAGAGAGCAGCTAAAGTAGATAGAAGAAATGACAAGATGAAAGAGCCAAACAGAAGATTTCAAAAGGTGGCTCAAGAAGACAAAGTAAAGTACTATAAAGAAATGGGTGAAGGCCTGGAGTTAGAAAAACAAACAGAAAGAACACCCTCGACATTTCTCAGGCTGACAGAACTGAAGAAAAAATGCAAGCCTCAAGTCGTAATACTGAAGGATTCTATGGGTAAAATATTGAATGATGCAGGAAGCATCAAAAGATAGAAGTCACTGTACCAAAAATAGTTTGACATTCAATCCTTTCAGGAAGTACCATATGATCAAGAACCAGTGGTACTGAAGGAAGAAGTCCAAGCTACAGTAAAGGAATTGGTAGAAAACAAGGCTCCTGGAATTGAAGGAATATCCATTGAGATGTTTCAACAAATGGATGCAGTGCTGGAGGCACTTACTTGTTTATGTCACGAAATTTGGAACAGCGCTACTTGGCCAACCCACCAGAAGAGATTGATATCTGTGCCCATTTCAAAGAAAGGTGATCCAATAGAATGTGGAAATTATCTATTAATATCACGCACAAGTAAATTTTGCTGAAATAATTCAAAATGGGTTGCAGCAGTACATCAACAGGGAACTTCCATAAATTTCAGCCAAATTCAGAAGATGATGTGGAACAAGGTATAGCATTGCTGATGTCAGATGGATCTTGGCTAAAAGCAAAGAATACCAGAAAGGTGTTTGCTGTTATTGTTGTTGTTAGGTGCCATTGAGTTGGCTCCGACTCATACCAACCCTATGCACAGCAGAACAAAACACTCCGCAGTCCTCTGCCAGCCTCACAATCCTTGCTATACCTGATCCCATCATTGCAGGCACTAGGTCAATCCATCTCGTTGAGAGCCTTCCCCTTTCTCATTGACCCTCCACTTTACCATGCATGATATCCTTCTCCAGGAAATGGTCCCTGTGACAACATGGCCAAAGTAGGTGAGATGAAGTCTGGCCATTATTGCTCCCAAAGAGCATTCTGGCTGCACTTCCTCCAGGA
>NW_006921625.1:9578659-9608822 GCF_000298275.1 Orycteropus afer afer
CTCCCTGTGCATACACAGCCCTTCTATTCTCCCATGACTGATCTCTCCAAGGAGTGTCTCTACCTAGTGTAAATGTTCAGCCCATATGCCTGCCTTTTGTTTGGCTGGAAGCCACAGGAGTGGGTTCAATTCCAGACCTGAAGGGCAGCTAGGGGCCATAGTCTCAGGGGTTTCACTAGGCTCTAGCAGACCAGCAAATCTGGTCCTCCCCCCCCCACCAATGATTTTGAGTTGTGTTCCATATTATTCTCACACTCTGTCCATTTTCTCCTACCTAGATCCCTCTCCAAGTGGTTGACTGTGGTAGCCAGGCACCATCTAGTTCTCTGGTCTCATAGTCATATAGGCTGCAGATCACGTGGCAGCAACCTTCTCTTAAGTCCATCTCCAAGACCACCACTGGTGCTGGCTCTCATATTTTACCTGTATGACTACAACTCCTCCTACCTGGTTTTTCTGCCTCCAGTTCTTTGCTCCTCTAACCCATTCTTCTCAAGCAGTGGATATAAAATATGATTCTTGTACAGTAAACCAGGATGGTTTTGATAGCAATATAGAATTCAATGACAGCATTTGATAAACAGCCTTGGAGAAGAGGGTTGCCCGTGCTGGTTATGAAATTCCATCAGGTCACTGTCCTGTTTAATAACCTGCAGACTTTCTGTTGTTCAGGATCGACTCCAAAAGGATGCTTGCTTTTTCCTCTCCATCTCTTTCACTTGCCTCCTGTCATATCCATAGTTTCCCATATGTACCATGTCTATAGGCTCAAAGTCAAGAAGCTTCATACCCAGGGTGCCATGAACTCCATCTTAGAACAACTAGGGGAGGGGACAAGTGCTGTGGGTGGTAGACTTCATGCTCATCTTTCGATACCAATGAGCTCCTTGAATTTCCAAATGAACTCTTCCACTACCATGATTAAAAAAAAAAAAGATTTTGTCCCCACACCAAGTCCAACAAACATTGTGAGGGAAGGACACACCCCAAACCCACGGCCATCAAGTAGATTCCAACTCATAGTGACCCCCATTAGGTTTCCAAGGCTGTAAATCTTTATGGAAGCAGATTGCTTCATCTTCCTTCCATGGAGCTACCGGTGGGTTTGAACTACCAACCTTTTGGTTAGCAGCCAAATGGCTTAACTGCTATCCCACCCTCTGAGCTCTTTTAAGGAGTAGAGAAAACCCAGATTCTAAACTCATATGAGCTGGGATATAATTGAAGCTTCATTCCTTCCCAGCTTGGTATCTTAGGCTGGTGAGTTACTGTTTTTTCCCTTCTTCTGTTTTAAAATGGGGATGGTAATACAACCTTCTGCTTAGGATTATTGTGAGGTTAAATCAGAACACTCACACTCACACCTGCCCTTTGTTCACCCACCTAACTGCTCCTCACTTTACAGAATCTTATCTATCATGTCCTGTCTGGTAGGAAACTTCTCTTCCTTTAAACCTAAGTGATTTGGATGATGCCTGTGGTTGCATCCATCTTGGCACTTGTTGTGGGCTGAACTGTGACCCCAAAAAGGTATGTTGAAGATCAACCCCCAATACTTGTGAATGTGACCTTGTTTGGAAATTGGGTCTTTGAAGATGTTATTAGTTGACATGAAGTTACACTGGAGTAAGGGGGGCTCTAAGCCAACATGAGTCGTGTCCTTATAAGAAGAGGAAAAGACACACGGACAGGGAGACACAGAAGGAAGATGGTCCTATGAAGACAGAGATAGAGGATGAACTGATGCATCAAGAAGCCAGTGAACACCGAGGACTGCCAGCCACTCCAGAAGCTAGACGAGGCTGAGAAGACTGTCCTCCAGAGCCTTCAGAGAGAGCACGGTCCTTCCAACACTTTGTCCGGGACTTGTAGCCTCCAGGTCTGTGAGAGGATGAACTTCCATTGTTTTCAGCCTCTGGGTTTGTGGTCCTTTGGCTCAACAGCCACAGGAGCTCATACAGCCCTTTGCACAAGGTCCCAGTGGCCTGGTTTTCGTCTTGCTCTCGTGTGGAACAATGGGCTCCCTCAGTGCTGTGACCTGGGCTTGGTCCCCAGTGTGCCCCAGCACCTGGTACAAGGGGGTGCTGAGAAAACATTCATTGGCCTGACCACGGGTGGGCTCCACTAATGCCCCTCGCACTGCCCCTCAGACCCAAAAGGAGTTCCAACCTCACAGCCGCTTTCCTTTCCCCTGTATCTGTCTGTGCCAAGCCTGGGTCCTGTTTTATGCCGTGTCAAGAACTTGACTTCACGTTTTTTCTTCAAAAGCTGAAGGAGTGTCCACCTCTAAAAGTCATAGCAGCCTCAATTCCCAACGTGTATGAGGGCTCTGCCGCTCACTGCTGCCTCTGCCGGCCTTGACTTCTGAGTGAAAATGGCCCAGTCAGACCTGCCCCGCTCTTCTGGGAAAACTTCCTGGGCCCTGGGGTCACCATTCATGGGTGAACGCCTCTGGCTGCTCCCTGACTGTGCAGGTGTAGGGGGTTCACTCATCAACAGCCACCTTTTAAAAGTTAGGTCAGGGCTTGATAGGCCATCATGGTTCCCAAGCCACTGGTACGAAGCATCACGTACATCTTTCTTCATCTGCTGGTCAGTGGCCCAGTGGGCAGGATGGTGGCTTGTAGGGGTGCGTGGAACACAGTGTCCATCTGCCCGTGTCCAGCTGGTGAAGCTGGGACGAGCCCCTTCCAATACGACGGTTAATTACGTCAGGCCATGGCTGCACTGGGCCTGCTGCTCAGAGATTCAGGGCTTAAAGGAGAGACAGTGGGGTTTCCTGTGGTCCTGAGATGGACGTGAACGCCACTCTGTGCCTGGCCCAAGACAGGCACTGATGATACAGGAGTTACAGAACCCCCCCGTAGGGCTTGGGCAGCACCTGGAGGGAAAGGTGCTGGGCCTGGGATTAGACAGGTGAGAGTTACTGGCTGTGTGCTTTGGGGAAGCGACTTAAGCTTTATTTTTCTGCATCTTGTGCTTCTTTTGGGGAAAACTAGCTCCCAATAAATAAATAACAACAAATCGCAAATCAAATAACCCCGAACCCTTCGCATCCTTGAGTTCCACGTGATTTAGCAGGCCTGAAATTCACAACCTGCTTCTCCTGAACAGCAGGATGGGGAAAGCGGGGGCCTCTATACTCTCGGGGCCCCAGTATGGGCCTCAGAGGGGAGGGTGTGGCTTCTGCTCTCCCAGAGAACAGAATCAACAGAGGAATAATGACAGTGTGCAGTGAAGGGAACAAAATGAATAAATGAGCCCTCTATGAGCTGGGCTCAAACATTTATTTTACATGAAAGAGGGCTAATGACATTCAATGGGATAAAGGAAATAAAAAAAGTCATAGTTAGCAGCCGTACTCTTAAACCAGATTTTGAGCACAACCCCCCAAGGGCTAAGGGCTGTTTCTCCCAATTTTCCAGTAAGTCATGCACTGACTTGTAGAAGAGACAGATGCTTAATTCATCCAACAGGACCTTACCAATGGCCATGGCCCTGGTATCCCATCTCTTCTTACACAATCCTCCAAAAAAAAAAAATTTTAAAAACAAACAAACAAAAAAACCCATTACAGTTGAGTCTACTCCAACACTCTCTGCAGGGTTTCCAAGGCTGTGATATTTACGGAAGCAAACTGCCAACATCTTTCTCCCACAGAGTGGCTGGTAGGTTCAAACTGCCATCCTTTCCATTAGCAGCTATGCACTTTGATCGTGGCACTACCAGGGCCCTGCTATAAGAGGATGCATTAATTGGGTAATTAAGCATCAGGCAGGTTGCATCGGAGGAGGTGAACTTTGGGGCCGGGATCAAAGTTCAGGGGCCATAAGACCTGCCTTGTTTGGGGACCACATCTTCCTCTTCTCTTCAGGTGGTTAGATGATACAGCACTTGATTATTTAAGCTCAGGGGTCTGTCCAGGGGCTGAAACACTTGGGTGAGGACCCACAGTACCTGGGAGTGGTTCGACGCACACATCACCCTGCTGTCCAAGCTAGAGACCATTCTCTTGTTTGTGTCTTGGAGGTCAGGTACCCAGGGAACCCAGTGCCACTGGAGCTGATATTTGGGTGGTACTCACAAGGGCAGAAAGGGCTCGTCCCTGAGCAGGGGAGCCCCTCACACACACACACTTTATTCATCTGCTCATTCACAACTTTTCCTATGTTTGCTCTAGACAACGCGATGAGGGGTCAGATTCTCAGAGTCTCTACCCTCAGGGTCTCTTCTCCTCAGGGAGAAGGGATGGTAGTGGGATAAGCACACCCATGCACCCACCCTTGTACCCAGATTCCAAGCAGTGGGGAGGATGAAAACACCATTCCTCCATACTTCTGGATCCCAGACATGTGCGTCTGACCAGAAGGGCCTTGCTTCTACCTTCCCTGAGACAGGAGTCCCGAGGGCAGGGTCTGAGGAAGGAGGAGGTATCTAAACCACCAGGTTTGCCTCATGAGGAAGGAAGAAGGAGCTGAGGGCTGAAGGACAAGGCTGGGGGGTGCCTGGCACACAAGGGGATGACATTCGGGACAAGGGGTGGCGGACACAGGGAAGAACGAGAAAGAATCTGGGTGGCAGGGCAGGCTGAAGGAAAGCGGTCGGAGGAGAGGCTGGGACAAGGAGGAGCCAGACCAGGCAGGGAGAGGTCCCAGTCCAAGGACATGTCCCAGGTCTGGGCCTTCCCAACCCAAGCAGAGTCGTCCGGGTCAGAGGGAAGAGACGCAGAGGGTCCAACCCCCCTCACTCTCCACCCCCAGTCCCTGGCTGAGCATGAAAGAGCCCACCTCCTTCTCCCCCATGTCCACAGGGCTGGGAGTTTGGCAGGCAGGAGCTGGGTGCGATGGCAGCCTCCGCGGCTGGGGCTCCCCTTGTGGAGCCCGTGGGGTGAGGGCACCGTCATCCCTGGACCCTCTACTGTTAGCAGACTAACGGGACCTCTATTCCCGCCAGAGAGAATCAGCGCTCCTCTCACACCTCTGCTGCCCTCTTTGAAATGGAACGAGGCTCCAAAGGCTCAGGGAGGTGGGGACAGACCTGGGCCTCCACGCCCAGCAGAGAGCTGAGTGCACCCCACAAGACACAGATCACTGCCCAAGGGAGCTGACAGTAACCACAGACCGTGTCGCCTCCAAGGCCCACCATCCGATGCTGCCTCGCCGCCACACTGGGTCCCGCCACCAATGGCTTCCACTGCCCTGGGAACTCACCCTCGCTGTGGCACACATGAAACACTAACGTCACCAAGTGTTTACATTACTGTCTCCTACCGGACAGTATCCCCATGGAGTTTGCCTCAAGCCCCCAACACAAGACCCAGCTGGCCAGGGGAATGGCGTCTTCCTAAGTGGCACTTGCAGTAGGGGCTGAGGCTTTTCTCCCCACAGGCAGCCCTGCTCTTAGAAAAATGGCGTCCGGGGCACGTGTGAGCCAGGCCACAGGAGGACCTCCCCCCAGAGACAAGTGAGGCGACTGAAGGCCAGCCTTCCACCGGCACAGGCACTTTGTGACAAAGCAGCATCTGCCCAGATCAGGACGCTGTGGGTGCCATACTGTGGGCAGCTGGAAACGCTACATGGTTTGCACCTTCATAAAAGAGAAAAAGGGCAGGTTTTTCTTCTTTTCAGAGTAGAGCCCTTGCCCTAAGACATAAATGAGGCTCAGGCCTGAGGCTCAGAAAAATCCACAAATTGCAACACCTCTGAGATGCCCATTGTATCCAGGCTGACTCAAGCAGGTTTGCATGTCCCTGTGTCCCTGAAACAATAGCTCAAGTATTCATCAGATGGCCAGAAACCAAAGCCACTGTCATTAAAATCCAAGAGGTGCTATTAATTAAAGTGGCCCTCACCCATTATGCAGAGCTGAGATGCCGTCTGAAGCCTGCTAGTTGCATAACCGCTTCCATTAAAACAAAAAGCCCACTCTGAGATGCAATTTAGCACGCAAGTGCTTTAAGGCTTCAGGCTGACTGCTCAGCTGTTGAAATGCACACACCTGATTTCTGCCCACAGTTAACAGCATCTATCTGCCCGCAGGCCTGCAGGAAACAAACACGCCCTCTTTCATTAAACTCTGCTTACTGCAATGCCTCTGCCAAAGTCAGCCAAGGCCTGCTGGGCTGCAACCCAGCTCTCAGAAATCACATTCCTTCCTTCCTTCCTTCATTTGTTCATTCCATCTATGGAGTGTGAGCGGCTAACATAGGGCTGGACACTGTAGCAGACACTGGAATGATGCAGTTAACAAACCAGACAAGGTGCCCACTCACATGAGGCTTACAGGGAGTCCCGGGCAGACAGAAATTAACAAAGGAAAGCAGAAATAAATGTGAACTGGAGGTGGCCGCGGTGCAGGGGACCTGCCTCCCCCACCCCCAGCCATGGAGGCATTAATCCAAGACCATCAGTGGACTCCAATCTAGTGGCCCTATGTGGGTCAGAGTAGAGCTACCTGCCACGGAGTTTTCAGTGACTGATCTTTCAGAAGGAAGTCACCAGGCCTTTTTCCAAGTTGCCTCTGAGTGGACTTTAACCTCTAAACTTTTGGTTAGTAGCTGAAGCCATGAACCCTCTGTACTGCTCAGGGACTCTACAGAGGAGCTAGGGGCACAGAAATCTCCGTATAGAGCCCCCAGGGGCCAGCAGGCGAGGACTGCAGCCTCTGAAATGTCCCCATGCAGACAACCTTTGGAAGGAATGAGATATTTGAAAAGTCGTTGCAATTTGGTAAACTAACTCAAGAACTACAACCTAGTACCAAGAGAAATGCTGCAAAACCAGGGATATGTCGAGCGCCAGAAAGTCTGTTTTGAGGCCCTGTCTGAGCTCAGGACACTCTAACCGGCTGTTCTGCAGGCTCTTCCCTGACTGTCCTTGCAAGATGCTCAAGATCCTAAAGGTGATCTGTCCCGCAAAGCAAGGGGAGGCAGGGACCAGAGCCTGCTACCACGCCTGGGTGGGAGAGCCACCCGGCAGAAGGCAGGCTGCCTGAGCACGTCAGCAGCAGTTCAGGGAAAAGCTCTTCTCTCCCGGCTCCCAGTGTCCCCACCACATGGACCTGTTCCTCGGTGTGGCTGGGGGCCCATCACATTGAACCTGAACTCCCAAGCCCTGAGTTTACAGTGTGAGGAGCATTAGGAAGGAAGAAGAGAAGAAAGGAGGCATGGCAGGACAAGAGGGAAGGAGGGAGAGAAAGAAAGAACAAGGGAGGGATAAGAGCAAAGAAGGAAGGAGAGAAGGGAAGGAGGAGGAGGAGAGGGGGTTAGGAAGGAAGGACAGTGATGCGAGGCAGGTCCATGTTCAGACACCGTCCACAGCTCAACACATAGTCGGTACTTGTCACAGCTTGAACTGCGTCCCCCCAGAGTACATCAAGTGGGCTGGGGCATGACTCTCAATGGGCAGTTATGTGATGGTGTAATTTGGCAGTTATTTAATGATATGATCATCCCTCACTATGCGATTTGATGTGACCAGCCAATCAGTCGTAAGGTTGTGGGGGATGCAACACCCTTATTCAGGTCACAGCCCTGACTTGATGTCGGGGGAGTTTCCTTGGTGTGTGACCTGCTAAGCAGGGGAAAGCAAGCAGAGGGGAGAGACCTACTACCAGCAAAAAAGAAGATCTGGGAGCAAAGCACATCCTTTGGACCTGAGGACCCAGGACTGAGAACCTCTTAGACTCAGAGAAACACTGATGCCAAGACACATGGAGATGTGCAAGGAATGCCAGGCCCACAGATGCTGAAAGGAGGCACGGACCTTCCTCCAGGGCTGGCAGACAGCGAGAGAAGGGCTTCAGCTGGAGCTGGTGCCCTGAATTCAGACTTCCGGTTTCCTAAACTGCGAGAGAATAAATTCCTGTTTGTTAAAGCCCCCACTTGTGGTTTTTCTGTTACAGCAGCACTAGAGAGCTGAGACAGAGTTCAATAAATATTTTTTAGAGGAGAAATGGGTGAAGTCAATAGATATGTCCAAGGTTCATCTAAACCTGCTATAAAACTCCTATTCAGTAGAGTATAAACTGCAGAACCATTGATTAACTGGTATTATTCCACGAGAATAAATGATTACTGATGAAAGCCATGCAGGTGATAAAGGAACTTGTGAAGCAAAAGCTGCCAGCTTTGGGTTCAGAAGCAGCTGTGTCCTTAATTACATGGCCTGATTTATACTCTATTAAATCTGTGTATAAGTAACCCATTTCTCTGAAAGCATTTAAAATCTTCTATTCCACCAAACACAGTACTTTTATTTGAAATAAATGTATCCAGCTCTTTGGGGAACATATGGTATATTTCTCTCTTATTAATAATTCAGTTCAAATGAGCAAAAATTAGTTGGTGCAGTTACGGCTGATTTTGTCCTGAAAAGATCTGCATTAATTTTAGACGTTTTGTAAATTGGGCTATTAAATAAAAGCATTATATGTGAATTACCCTTTAAATTTTAAGCAACTTGGTAGTTTAATGGTATTTTCTAGTCAGATTCATTTTCAATCTTTAAAAAATTATAGTCATTATGGTAAGACAAATTTTTGAAACCTGCTCCTTCTATCCAATTACATTTTGTACTAATAAGTAAACTGGAAAACTTTTATGTTCTCATTCCAGTGTTCAGTCCTGCTTTGTCCCATCCTTGGATGGCATCTGTCTTTTCTGAGACATTCCTTGGAGAGAAGCTGGTCCTGGCTGAGTACCTCTAATAAGAGGTGGAATCCAAGGGGAGCTGAGAGTTCCTCCAGGAGGAGATTGATCGTGGGGCTCAGAGGTCGTCTTTTAGAGCGTTGCCTCTCAGCTAGCGTAGCCTCCTCTCTGGAAAGTGATAGCTCCTCAGTGTTCGCGTGGAGCTCTGGGCCTGCAGAAGAGGCCCTGACCAGATGGGTTTGCCACAAAGGCTAGGAGAGCTCCTAAGTGGCCCGGGAGCTGTTAGCTATACAGACATGGGCACACCATTCCTCAGTTCACACACTAGCCTGGCAGAGACCCCAAAACCAGGTCCCTCCTAAGCTTGCCAGGGAGAGGAGGAGAGGTGTGTGACAGGCAGGGCCACCCATAGTTTCATTCCCTGGGGTTTAGTCAGGGTTCAGTCCCATTAGGCACTGCCCATGTGCCAGGCTCCATAGGAGGTACACACCTGGGCACTGCCCACAGGGAACCTCCAGGCAGAGAGTCTGGTCCATGACAATGTGGTGGGAACATAAGCATGCAGATCAGGGTTCAATGATTGGACTTTTGGACTTGACCCTTCCAGGTGTCAGTTCTTTTCTCTGCCAAATAGAAATAGCAGTATCTGCACCACAGCCTTGACTGTGAAGATCAGATGAGAAATCTGTGCACCTGGCCCATGTGTTGTTGTTAACCGCTTTCGAGTTCCATGCACAGCCAAACAAAATGCTGCCTCTGCACCGTCCCATGGGCAGCTGCGGTTCAGACTGTTGTGACCCATAAGGTTTGCACCGGCTGATTTTCAGAAACAGATCACCAGCTCTTACCTCCTAGTCTCTCGGAGTCTGGAAGCTCTGCTGAAACCTGCTCAGCCCCATAGCAACATGCAAGTCCCCACCGACGGGGGGCAGTGGCCGTGCCTGAGGCACACTGGCCGGGAATCCCTCGAGTCTTCTGCATGGAAGGCGAGAATTCCACCACTGAACCACCACTGCTCCCCCAAATCTGGCCCATTGGAGGCACTTAATAAGTAGTAATTGTGTCAGGAATCAATGAGCTGAACAAATGGACTTTCAGGAGAGACTGAAATGACTGGTTTAAAAGACGCTAGTGTAAGGGGACACTGGTGGAAGATGACTACCCAAAGCAGGCAAACCAGTGTTCTCCTTGTGCTTCTGAGGATACAGGAACGAGAGGGCACTTGATGGAGTTAAAAGGCAAAAATAAAATAAAACACCTGAAAAGCACAAAAGGAAATATGCATGCTGGGTAATTAACCAGCAAAAGTCAGGACCACAGGTTATGATTTAGGTGAAAGGCTTCAAGGAATTAGGTGTGTCACGAATGGCAGCACATCTCTTTTGGCATCAAGTGGTCCAGGTGGTTACAGGAGAGCTTCCCAAATGCTGAAGCATTAGGAGCTCTGTGTATAATTACAGTCCCTGCCAAATGATGCAGCGTCACAATCTGCCACTACCTATCAGAGGAAGACCCTTAGGAAATGGCACACCAATGGCCTGGCATCAGAACAAAAAGGACTTTCAATGCCTAGGATCAAAGGCAGAAGTTAACCAGGAAGCAGGATGTCCATCGCCCCTCCCCACCTCCAGGTACATCAGGGACATTTCTGCAACACAACTGGTGATAATAATAATGATAAGATGTGAATAATAAATGTGACAAGGACAATTAACACCACTATCCTGTCCTCTGAGATCAGGGTAGAAAGAGAAACAGGTAAATAAACTAGAATGGTCCACAGTCCCAAGTCCTGAGACAGAGCAATCCAACAAAAAGAAGACTGGTCCTCCATGAACAGGAAAGCTTCAAGATGAGCTGATGCTTGAGCTCAGGGTTTCCACTCTGAAAATGGTGAGGACCTGGCATTGCCATTTTAGGCACAGGAAGTAACATAAACAAGACAAGAAGGTGGGAATGAGCCTAGTTCAGCCCATAAACAAAGTGCTGAGGATTGTTGGAGTCAGGAAAGCAAGGGGCACAGATGGTGAGATGAACAAGAAGCCAGAGGTAGGTAAGGACAAGACTGGGGGTCACAGACAATGTGTCACGCATCTCGATGAGTTTCGGTCACATAGATTGAAGCCCCATCAGAAAGCAGGAAAGGACTTATACTCTGAGCTCATGTCTGGTCTTTGAGATCCCCTCAGTTCCATGGAAACATTGTATCAGCAAGACAATCAGCAGAAAATTCTTCCAACACAAAGGAGAATGAAATGTCAAGAAGTTATGTGTAAAGAGATTTGGAAAGGAGGCTACTAAAAGCAGGTGGGTGGGGAGGAGGTGATCTCTAACCAGTTATATTTGTCCATTAAAAGGTGGTTAAAGACCAAATATTGGCTAAGTCTACAACCTGGAGAACAATTACCAAGACATGCACCACATCTCAACGAGTCTTCATATTTAGGAAAAATGTCTTTCTTGAAAATGAAAATTTACTTGCTGACCATGGTTCCCTGATATAAGTGGCAATGCTAAATACTTATTGTGAAATCTAGCGTCATCCCATTTATAAGTGATGATACTCAAGGCAGAAGTCTGTCTTGAACAACATGCCATAATTAACAGGGATATTGGAAGTAATCAATAATATAAATCTATTCCCTATATAGGTGCACTTGATGCAACTTATGTTAGGATGAGTCGTGTTAGCTGCTGAAATAAATCTCAAAATCTCAATGGCTTAATCCAATAGGAGTTTCTTTCCACTTCAGGTGGTGGGGTATTCGGTGGCAGGAGGAAGACTTCTCTGAGTTCTCTCCATTTACCCAACAGAGAGAGAGCAAGGACCATGCCTAGGTGATTTTTCTGGGCCAGACTCAGAACCAATGCATGAACACATTCATGCATAACACATTAATTCAGTGATAAGCCCCTATCTAGCAGCAAGGAAGGCTGGGAAATGTAGTCCAGCAGTGTGTCCCAGAATAAGATGAGAGCATGGTTTAGGTTAGTATGAGCAATCTTTGCCATGTAGCTTAATATTCTAAAAATAGGTTATAAAGTAGCAATAAATATTTTATCAAAGCTTTTGCTTTTATTCCCCATCGCAGTCAAAATTATTCCTTTTCCAAGCTAGTTGACATTCATTTTCTCCACTCTCCAAAATTGTATGACCATGACCTGTGTGCCCCTGGATACTTGATACAGGGCATCAATCAATACATTTTGCTGTAAAGCCCTGCACAGAGAGAACGCTCATGTGTGGAGAGAGCTAGAGCTGGCAGATGGGGTGAACCTGCATCCAAGACATATCCCACTCTTCATCCATGTCTTTTGGCCACCCCAGAAATGTGCAAGCATACCCAGCTTGTCCACATCTTTACTTGATTGTCTACACTGGATAGAATCCACCAAGCTTCACCTGATGGCCTTCCATCCATCAGAATAGCCATTGGCCAGAGAAATCGATTCTCCGGCCATCTGCTCAGAAATAGCCAGAACCACCACCCAACGGGTCAGGCATGGGTGTTAATATGCACAGCCAGCCAAGCTTGAGTCAACCCAATGGTGTCCTGCTTGCTGGACAAACAAATGACGCAGGCAACCATCTCTGACCTGGCCATTCCTCACGCCGTGGGAGTGACCTCATAATTTCTCCATCCCAGCATCTTAGGGTCTACTTAGATGAAGACACATTACCATGGGCTGGCAGTGTGACAGCTGGGAGAGGGGGCAAGGTCTGCATGATCATGGCTAATCACTGTCTGCCAGTCCCTGGGTAGTTGATACTTATCAATGAATTGCACCAAATGCGGTATAAAATCCTAGCTAATTAACTGTGAAACGGGGATAACTTGTCCCAGGCCCATTTCATTCATATTTTAGAGGGAAGGTGCACATAAACAATTACAATGGCAGCGTCTGTGCCAACACCAGATCCTGTAAGGGAGCATCAGTCTGCATAATCTCTCGAAGGCTGAGATTGGAAAGAGACCACAGTCCACACTCAGCAAAAAGCGAAAGCCAGCCCGACAGGCCAGGGGAGAATTTATTTTTTCCCCTTTTCTTCTTAGCTGAAGTTATTATCACAACTGCCGGGGAATTTGCGAGATTGGGAGATAAGGATCGGAATGATTCTTCGGAGACTCGTCAATCACGGCAAACTGCTACCAGGATCGAAATTACATCTGCATTTGAATTAGCAACATTACTCGCCAATTTAGATCAGAGTGAACATTTTTCCATTGAAGATGGAATTAAATTAGAGAATGAGTGAGTCTTTAATTTCCAGATTATAAATCACAGAAAATAATTCAACTCCTGTACCTTAAGGCCAATTACATTATCCTAAGCGACATTTTATCTCCCAACCTTCCGAGTGATTTGGTGACGGGCGCCTTCACACAAATCAGTCTTGCTCTAGTAGCAAGAAATATATCTGCCCACCGAGTCACACATAAAACGCCAGGAACCGTTTGAATGCAGAAGCTTATTTTACACGAAATTTGATTGTCTGTTTGATAGTGTATTTTTGTGTTCTAATGAACTGATGCATTAGCCAGATGTGGGATCTGAGCTATGTTGGATTTGGCGATGAAATTTCTGAAGAACTGACTTGTCCCAGGTTGGGGCATCTCCACCCTTTCCTCTTACCCCTTCCCCTCTGGCCTTACCAAAGACAAAGCTAGTGTGGCTGATTTCAAGCCTGAATGTTCTCTGCTTGCTCACAAACCTTCTCTCTCTCCTGCTTCTACCACCTTTGACTGGAGTGATTGTCTGATGTCTGTGTCTTTTCCCTAAACCAAGAGTTCCTCAAGGGCAGGTCATGTAGCCATGTGTGTATGTAGCCATGCCTATATGCAGACAGCAAAGTGACTGGCACACAGTAGGGATTCCAGGAAGTGTTTGGTGCATAAATGACTGAATGAATGGGTTACAAGGCATCGTCTGCACCTGGCACCATTTCAATCAAATGGCAGCAGTAGAGATTAAATCAACTGCTACCCAGGCTGCCCACCTGGCCTCACCATCACTTTCTCCATCACCACCAATGTCAACCAGAAAGCCAATGAGTGGTACCCCTTTCACTAACCAAAAAAACAAGTAGTTTTGCAGTCAGTTCCAACTCATGGTGACCTCATGTGTTTCAGATCAGAACAGTGCTCCACGTGGTTTTCAAGGGCTGTGACCTTTCAGAAGCCCCTCCACAGGGCCCAGACCCCTCGCACCATCAGTGGAGCCAAGGATACAGCCGCTGGGCTCACAGTCCCTGACAACCGCAAGGGGCAGGTAAATTGGTGACGGCCAGACTCCAGGCCGGGGACACTCTGCAGAAGCAGACTGTCAGGCTTTCTTCGCAGGTCCCTCTGGCTGGATTCGAACCTCCAGCGTTCCAGTAACAGCTGATGCGGAAGCACTTGTGCCACCCAGGGACCCCTTTCACAAGCAGGGTCGAATTTCGGGAATTAACTCACTAAAACACAGCTCAAGGCATCTCTCCCAACAAACTGCAGGCTTGCTCATGACCTGAGGAAAGTGGACCTCCAGAGGACTTCTGAAGCCCACATAGGGGCGAGGATAGGGGAATAGGAAAGGAAACAGCCAGTAGTGTTAGGAGACAGGACGTGTTCTAATGATCAAGGTCCACTTGCAGACAGGAAATGATGCAGAAGAAAACAATACTCTTCTTAGGATGCTGTCTGAGGGCTGAGTGAACATCTCCTGATAGGTCTTGGCAAGGTGGAAGCCTGCTGGCCAGGGAGTCAGAGACCTAGGTCAAAGGTGTCGGCTGGATCTGCCCACTGTGAGCTTGGGGAAGACCCTAGGCTCTCTGGGGCTTGTTCCCTGCAGCCTGCACCCTAATATCATTGCGAAAGAGACCCTATCAGTCAAGTCCTGGCAGCTTTCAATGACCCTTCAGTGTTTACCCTCCTGACCTAAGCAGTGCTCCTGCCTCTGGGCCTCAGCCTGCCAGTCCACTAAATGGGACTGGAGCATGGACTTGGATACTGGGGACTAGGATCTAAGGAAGAAACCCTGGTGGCACAATGACTACAGGCTCAGCTACCAACAGAAAGGTTGGTGGTTCAAATCCACTAGCAGCTTGTGTGGGAGCAGAGACTGGCGATCTGTTCCCGTAAAGATAACAGCTTTGGAAACCCTGTGGGGCAGCTCTTCTCTGTCCTATGGGGTTGCTATGAGTCAGAATTGATTCCATGGCACCCCAAAACAAAGATCTGAGGAAAGAGGAATTAAACAAGAGCCTTGATGACTCAGCCTGTCCCATCTCGAGGTAGGAAAGACAACAAAGCCCACAGCAGCCACCATGGGCCAGCTGCTCCGATGTGGGAGGGACGGCCCCACAAAGCCCACAGCAGCCACCATGGGCCAGCTGCTACCTTGTGGAGAGACGGCCCCTCCCGCTGGGCCATCCCAGCCTCACCTTGGCCTGGGGCGGCCATTCACCAGACCTAGGGTGACCACTGAGTTCTCTTCTTCAGAAACACACAGGCCTAGTGGGCTGCTCAGAGCCAGGAACCTGGGTGCTGTCCTGCCTGGAGCCTGCTTCCCGGGTGTGCTCAGCCGCTGTCCCACCCCCCAGCCGCTACCATAAACTCTCCTTGCAGAAGCCCCCAACCTAGGGCAGGCTAGCCACATGGGTGGAGGGAGGTCCAGAGGCTCCTGCCACAGCTGGCATTTCTGAGGAACTTTTTCTAAAAGGAGAGGCCAGGACTCCAGAACTGTACTCCCAAAGGCTCAGCGTGGGACGGGCTTTCAATTGGAGCCCAGCATGCAGAGCACTAGAGCAAGTTGTGGAACAGTGGGAAAGGACGTGAACCCTGCAATTGACTCCAAACACACACAGTCCTTGTGTTCATCACTGAGTAGCCCTTCACCCATCTGCCTTTTGACCCTGAGGATGCCCCAACAGGCAGTCGGGTCCATAAGCAAATGAATTCTCGTTCGTGGATTCAGGGAACAAAATACTAGCAGGGGGCATCTGCTCAGGCACTATTGCATTCTCTCCTTGAACATACAACAGCCTTTACAGGTTGTGACCTGTTTTCATATATATGTCCCATATGTACCCCATATATTCCATATATAAATATACACATATTTTAATTTCATTTTGTAAATTCTCACCAAAACCCTGAGGTTAGGTAGGAACTCTTCTCAGACTCCTTTGAAGATGAGAAAACTGACTCACACGGCTCAGGCCAGGCTGAAGACAAGCTGGATCTGGCAAATGGAGGACAAAATACAGATAGGGAGGCAAGGATCAGATGAGTCAAATCAAAGCCCTTCCAAAGTGGGGAGTCATGATGGTCTACACTGCTTGCCTCTGATATCTCGTCAAGAGGGGGATGGAGAGAAAGAGAGATGGAGCAAGTAGGGGCGTGAGGAGGGAAGAGAGAGAGGGGACTCTCTGTGACTCTCTCCACTGTCCTCCATGAGCCTAGCCCTTCCTCAGGTCTCCAAGTGTCACAGCAGCAAAGGAGCAGACCTCCACGCAACCCAACATTGCCAGCCCCACCCCACAGTGGTCTGGCAGCCCTCTGCAGCTGGCCTGGGGCTACCCCATGGCAGAAGGCCCACCAGGCCTTCCCAATCAGGAAGTCAATGCCATGCCCGACCCAGAACTGGAATTGGGAAGCCCATGGTGGCCAGAGATCTCAGCTTTGGACCCCAGTGATGCAGCCTAACCAAACAGGGAAGAGAAGGTGTGAAGTTAGAATAGCCCCATTGACCACGGGCCAGGAGCCTAGCACTGCTCCCACCCCTCTGCTCGCACATGTGGCCCAGGCCGCATGTGACCCTTGGTGACCATGCTCATTTTCCAGACGCAGGCAATGAGACTCAGAAAAAATTAAGTCATTTGACCCAAGTAACTTAGTAAGTGGCAGAGCTAGAATTCGAAGCTACAGAGGCTCCCAACCGGTCTGGTCCCACAGACTTTGCAGGATTCCATGGGGGACTCAAGCTTACAGCCCCTGGCCCAGCCCAGAACACCTGGGCAGTGCATAACACCAGGCTCTGTGCAGCTGTGCATCCAGCAACCATGACACCAGCAGCCGCAGGTACATTCCCGCTGCTGCTCCCAAATTGCAACTGGCACAGTCTTCCCAGGCTTGGCACTGGCCTCCAGAAAAGGAAACTGGATGTGACAAGCAGCTCAGCTCGCTGGTCCCCAGGGCTATGTAATGGTTCCCGCAGATTCACAGGCTGCCCCTCCACGGGGCCCAGACCCCTCACACCATCAGTGGAGCCAAGGATACAGCCGCTGGGCTCACAGTCCCTGACAACCGCGAGGGGCAGGTAAATTGGTGATGACCAGACTCCAGGCCATGGGGACTCTGCAGTTGTCATGACAACCACAGCTAGCATCACGAGCGAGTGGTATGGGACCTGAGACACAGTGGCAGTGGGGTCAAATGTGTCAGCTGGTGGCCTGGGCTCAGGGCAAGCCTCTCCTTCCTGGATGTTCTCCTGAGACAGTCCCTGTGGTTCCTGGCTGGGAATGGAGGGCTATTCCCCTCAGGCCACCTCCTGGGACGAGTGGCAGGCTAGGCCCCACGCTGGCACTCTGGAGGAGGCAGACCAGGGCTCTGAGGACTTGTGACAGTGAACAGAACATTGCCGCCCACACCCACCTGAAAGGGCTGCGGTCACAAGGAAGGTAGCAAATGGACTCAGAAAACAAGACACAACACCCATGAAAGTGGCTGTGGGTTCCCACCCACCTCCCACGAGAGAGACCTGTGTGAACGTGGTGCCTTCCAGCCCTCACACCAAAGAAGAGCGTAAACGCTCCGTGTGCGAATGTGCTCCGGCCCCCAGTCTCGGCAGCTGAAAAGCGCTTTGTATTTTGCATGTGCTTGAAAGGGTCCAAATTTCAAATGGCATTTTATAGCAACTGGCATCGGAGCTCTGTGAGCACAGGAAACTTGCCATGTGGGTCAGTGCTACATCCTGGAGCCCAGAGCAGGGCCTGGTGTGTTGTAGGCTCTCAAGTAGTCGTGGAGCGAATGGATGATGAGTGAATGGATGGATGGATGCAGCAGACCTTTCTGGATTACACTGTGCCACCCAAACTACACCTCAAAGTCCCGACCCTGGTACTGTGCACATGGTCCTGTTTGGAAATAGGGGTTTTCTTTGGTGATGTTTGTAAGGTCATACGGGTATAGAGTAAGTCCTACACTTCACCCCTTCTGAGTGGTGTCTTCTAAAGGTGACCACATAGAGAGACCAACACATAGGAGTGATGCCATGTGATAACAGGCAGACACGGCAGAGGAACTCTAAGGATGCCGACAGCCCCTGAAAACTAGGAGAGAGCCCCCCACACACACCCCAGAGGAATCAGCTCATGCAAGGCCTGGGGTTGCACTTGCTATTTAAAGCCTCCCTCTTTGTGGAATTTTGTCGGCAGCCCTAGACTAAGACAAGACCCCAATTTGAGAGTTACTGAGTTATTATTATATTTTAATTAATTGCAGAAATTTTGATGTACTATCGTTATGAGTCAAATTGACTAGATGGCAGTGAGTTGTTTTTTTGTTTTGTTTTGTTTTTAATCACGCAGTCTAAGGAGCTCTGGTGCTGTAGTGGTTAAGGCATTTTACTACTAATGAAAAGATCGGTGGTTTGAACCCACCAGCCGCTCTGAGGAAAAATTTGAGGCGTCTGCTTCCATACAGATTTACAGCCTTGGAAGCCCAGGGCGGGTTGCTATGAGTCCGAATCGACTGCGTGGCAGGGAGGTGGGTTTTTGGTTTATCAGGCAGACGCTTGCCTTCTCCTCTCTTCCCGACCTGGGAGGGCTGAGACAGGGACACTGAGGCTGGACAAGCTGAATGCAGGAAGCAGCCGCCCTAAAGAAAACACAGCTTTTAAAACTCCAGGAAGTTGGAAGTACGCCCTGAAGAATCGTACGGGCAACGAGAACAACATTTTAGGATGACAGCGCCTGGCTCGTTGAAGGCCCTTGGTAAATGACATGGATTGGTTCTCCGATGGTGAGGGGAGGTGGGTTGAAGGCCAGCGTGACTTGTTCCAGGACTCCACATTTCCACCAGCCCCTGGAATACAGAATAGCGTTCCATGTGGTCCAAACAAGGTCATTTTTCTTTTTCTTTTTCTTTTTTTTTTTTTTCCACCATGGCCCCTTTGCTCCAAGAAATACATAGAAGAAAAAAAAAATCACCCAAGGATGGCTCTGCCAAGACGCAGCAGGTCCTGCCTGCCCAGCAGACAGGTGTGGGGACACCTGTGCCAGGCTGCCCAGCCATCTGGGCTCATCTCTGGAAGCCCTGGCACCAGGTGGCTCAGTGGCTCTGGGCTCCAGGGCCTCTGTGGGACACACTGCCCACTCTGTAACTTCACCACCAGGCCAAGCCCCAGCACTGACAATGGCATGACTTGCCACAGGAAACATCCCTGCTCCCAGAGACTCGTCCCCTCCCCCAGCCCCCAGCCCCTCTTGATCCTGACATTAAATATTTATGAGTTCTTGGAGGAAAAAAAAAAAAAAGCCACAAACCAAATAATGCAAGTTGTCTACCAGGCAGGGAGATTTCAAGACGATAAACATTACTCAGAAAGACCATGATATGCTTCGTATTGTGATGTGATTGGGACCATATTAAAAACCGCCAAGGCTATTATGCCTCATTTTTGTTTCAATTCAGGCAATATTGCCACTGCTTAATACGATTTCTATTTACTTTTTTCTATTGTTAGCCTTTTATTGGGGTTGTGTCTGTTTTATCAAGCAGATCTCCTGTGAAAGGGAGGTCAGGCTGGGCTTGGACCTCGGGTTTTTCTGTTGTCTGTCTTTTAAGGGGGTTTCCATTATATACTGCTCGGTCTGAATTCACTCAAAAACCCTCAATGCTAATATAAACTCTTTTTCTTTACTCTTGTCCAATTACAATATTTCTACCGGCACAAAGCCTGACAGCTTGATATTTAAAAGCTATATAAACTCCCATCACCTGGTTTTATGCTGTCTTTTTCCTCAGCTGGCAGTGGATTTGGGTGAGCACTGCACAGAACGTGTGCAGTGAAGGGTTTCAAATCAAGTTATCTCCTCCATCTATAAAGATTGAATTTTAAAGGTTATTTTAATTACAAGTTTAAACCAGGCACTATTAATGACAGGGGCCGCCTCCTGCACCAAAGCGTTCAGGCACCTCCCTGGGGTTGCAGCCAACCTGGAAGTCCTGTTATTTCCGGAACAAAATGCAATTTTGTAAAACAGGATATTATTTTTTTAAAGCATTCTACACTTTGCATAACTCGCTCTTCCTGGACAGGTCCGGGGGGTGGGGGAAGGGTGAATCCCTCCGCGCAGGCCTCTCTGGGCTTTGCTCAACCTGCCGAATCCTCCGCTCCCACGTGTGCGAAGGGCTGATTCCCTGACTCCTTTAAGCCACGTCAAACTCATCGAACTGTCTGGCGATGAGGCAAGTAGGCAACCTCGCCGAATAACGTGCAGGACAAAACAATTAATGAAGTAAGCCAAATCCAAACTTCGAAATCCATTCTTCCGATCTCAGTTTAAACTCGTTTCGTTTTAGGAAAAACAAAGCATTGCTTTGTGGACTCCCAGACGTTAAGTTTCTAAACGTGTTATTGAAGCCGTGATTGAAACCTGACAAAAACAGGCTGCGTTTTATAATAATGTCCCGCAGCCAAAGTATGGCACCAATAACTAAACAATACTTTATCACCTTTGCCACTTTCAACAGCTCCCATTAATATTGAGATCATAGTGTTCAGCCCTCTATTCCCCAGCTGACTGCCTTGGTGACAGCACTGGCTAAGGCAGTGACATTGAAAAATATTTGCCGTGACATGGCCACAAATCACAGCTCGACAAGTTTAAAACTCAATATTCACTAAACTTGCATCGGCTACTTTCTTGTTCCAATATCTAAAACACAATTACTTGCTGCTCCTCTCTCTGAAATTGCCCAGCACAAAAGCATGTATATTAAGCAAAGAAAGGGGGGCTGATAAAAAGTTAAATTCTTTAGGCATTGCCCACTGTGTCACTTTATAAGGCAGAAACTATCATTGGAGAGAGAGCTGAGGACGGACGTTGTCTTGGGGAAGGGGCCTGAGTCTTGGGTGTTTGGGATCCTCACAGCAGCATGAACTCAGATTGCAATTACTTGTGGTCCAGGGTTCACTCCACAGCCTAATTTTACACGTATCGATTTTTATTCTCAGCTTTCTCAGGATGCTGAAGCAGATGTTGGTCCACTTGGCAATTGCCCCTAATTCACTTCACAGAGACGGTGGTCAACATGGCGGAATGGACCCCCACGTACTCTGTTCCTGCTGTGCACAGCTAACCAAGGTAGAGTCATGCCCGCCAGCCTCACCCATCAAGAGCCCAGAGCCTTCAAGGATTTGAAGCCATTCCACTCACACTGGTGCCCACAAGGAAAAAGTTCCAAGAGGCATGATGTCTACGTGGCTCGGACCAACGCAATTCCTATTCGGAGTGTCACTGAACTGGCTGGGATGCTAAGCTTTCTCAGAGCACAGAGCCTGTCTTTTCCTTTGTGTTGTCTCATGCCTAGTCCAGTGCCTGGCACACAGCAGACACCCAGGGGGTGTATGCGGGACGGAGAGTGAGCCCAGTACCCAGGCCACCAGTACACCAGTGGCCAACAAGTGGACTTACTCATGGCGACTGCACGTGTGTCAGAGCCGAGAGCCTCCTGGCTCTGGTCCAAAGCCACTGCCCTTCATGGAGCCTCAGGTCTCCTTGTCTATAAAGTGAGGAGATGATAGAGGATGGTCTGGGGCCACCTTCAGCGCTCCAGTCCCATTTCTTGAAGAAAACCAGACTATGGACCCAGGTGCTAGAACATTCATATTCAATGGCCCTGATGACCCTCTTCACCGAGGTGATGGGGAGACAATTCTCCGAGCCTGAAAACCTTAGGAAACTGTTAACTGTCTGTTGTCCTGTGACCTGATTGGAGTTATTTTCTTTATGCCCTAACTTTGTATAGAAAGGTGGCTCATTGGCCTTGTGTATTGCTGAATTCAAATAAGGTGAAAATTGGGTACTGTCCATTGGGTTGAGCAACCCAGAAGTCACTGGTGATATAAATGAAAGCCATTTGAATATAAGGAGACCTGTGATGCAGTGGATAAAGCACTCAGCTGCTAACAGAAAGGTCAGCAGTTTGAACCCACCAGCCGCTCCACAGGAGAGAGATGTGGCAGTCTGCTTCTGTAGAGATTACAGCCTTAGAAACCCTATGAGGCAGTTTACTCTGTCTTATAGTGTTGCTGTGAGTTGGAATTGATTCTATGGCAACAGGTTTGGTTCTCTGACATTTTAGTATAAATAATAGAGAATGTGACCTGGCCTTTGCACATTAAATTCATGTGGGCACAAATCGACCAGGTTGGTGCTGGGTCCCAAGGATGACCCTTCTTGTTCACCTCAGTTTCTTTGCAGAATCAACAGGCTCAGGAGCAAAATCATGAAATGATCGGCTCACTCTCTTCCCCACTTTCTGAGAATTGTAAAGAACGGAACACACTGTGGGATGAGATAAAACACACCAGAGTTTCCAGAACTTCATGAAACGAGAGAATGAATGAGAGCAGGGAGAATCCTCAGTCCCAGCAATAGATGGTAGACCCCGAAG
Organism: Orycteropus afer afer; assembly: GCF_000298275.1. Lineage (NCBI taxonomy): Eukaryota > Metazoa > Chordata > Mammalia > Tubulidentata > Orycteropodidae > Orycteropus > Orycteropus afer. The sequence goes on from NW_006921625.1 coordinate 9,600,971, forward strand.
AGCCATAAGAAACCAGAAGAAGAGAGGAGAGTAGTCTTGCGGGGACTCTTTCTACAGGACCACAAACTTCTGGAAGCAAACATCCAGGTGAAAAGAAAAAATACAAGTGCTCTCTGTCCACTGCATCAGATACTACTTCAAATATCCAGATGTCACCCAGTTGCTCTAGATACCTACACAGTCATCCACCTATACAGGTGGGGGAAGGGAGAGACAGTGTTCTCCATCTGTGGTAATTAAGGCTATGTGTCAACTTGGCTGGGCCTGGTTTTGAGTGGCTGAGCACTTGGATGCAGTTATTCCCCTGGTGAGATTGGTAATCTACTCCATGGAGGAATATACCAGAGCAGCTGAGTAAGTAGCTGCCTTAGGGATGTGGTCTGCTTCTAATACATAAGAAGACATGTTGAGAAAAATCTCAGAGCTTCTTGACATGCTTGGACCCTGCATGTAACCGAGTCTTCATTCAGCAGCCTGCCACACCCTACAGATCTTGGGGCTTCTTCTGGACTTGAGCTAGCAGCCTGCGTGCTGTTTGATAATCTTGGGACTGTGCTGTTTTACTTGTTGACCTTGGGCTTGTCAGCCTCAGCAGCCAGTAGCTGCCTAAGATAAGAAAAACCTCCAGCTTCAGTGGGCCCAGAGCAGGAGGCAGAGCTGAAGCCCAAGGTTGGGGGTTTTCACCCAGCCCCTAGAGCCCAGCACTTTGAACTTGCACTTCTAGCCTCCAAAACTGTGAGAAAATAACTCCTATGTGTTCAAGCCATCGCATTGGTGATAGCTTTCTGTTAGACTGGCACGAAGTAAACAAAACACCATCCTACTGTGGGGAGTACTGACTGGGGTCTTAAAGGCTTGTGAGCAGCCATGTAAGATACAACTATTGGTCTCTTTACATCAGGAGCAAAGAAGAGTGAAGAAAATCAAAGATGTAAGGAAACAATTAGTCCAAAGCAGCAATGAACCTCAGCCCCCATGGCTTGAGACCAGAAGAACTAGATGGTGCCTGGCTACCTCTGCCAACCTCTCTGATCAGGATCACAATGGAAGGTCCTGGACAGAGTGGGAGAAAAACATGCAACAAAATTCAAAATCATCCAAAAGACCAGACTTAGGTGGAACCCTTGAGACTACGGCCCCTAGCTGCCCCTCAGGTCTGGAATTGAACCCACTCCTGCAGCTTCCAGCCAAACGAAAGACAGGCATATGAAGTGAACATTTACACTAGGTAGATACACTCCTTGGAGAGATCAGTCATGGGAGAATAGAAGGGCTACACAGGGAGACAGCTCGGGGGCAGGAGTGCATCGGAGGGAAGGACACAAGGAAGAGGTAACTATGGGGAGGAAGTGGGAGGGGAGCTGTTGCATTGTGCAAAATTGCAGTCAAAGTCATGAGGCAAAATGTATGTAAGCTACTGTATGGAAAATGAATTTGTTCAATAAACTTTCACCCAAATCACAATAAAAATTAAAAAAAAATAAAAAATGACCAGACTTACTAGTCTGATGGAGATTGGTGGAACCCTTGAGACTAAGTCCCTTAGACGTCCTTCAAATCTGGAATTAACCCACCCACTAGATCACCTTTCAGCCAAACAACAGGCTTGTAATGTAAACAATAAAACCTGTGATGAACATATTTCTCAGAACAATCAACCCTACGAGACCTAAAGGGCAACATTTGTCCAAAAACAATGTTCAGAAGCAGAAAGGGGCAGGAAAGATGGAAAAGGGAACCCAGGAAAGAAGTGGGAAGATGCTGTTACATTGAGGGAATTGAAACCAATGTCAGGAAACAAAATGTTCATAAATTGTTGGGTGAGAAACTAATTTACTCTGTAAACTTTCACCCAAACCACAACAAAATGTTCAAATATAGAGCACTGTCTCATTTTGTATGAAAAATAGCCTTAGCAAAAATGTGCTCAGCAAAAGTCTCAAAGGCGCTGCCCTAACATGTCCACGTTAATGTTCTGGCTGGTAGAGTAGCAGTCATTTTAATTTTCTGCTCTACACTGTCAGTGTTTTTTATAATCATTTTAATAGTGAACACAAGTCACTTAAGTTAGACTAACAAAAACAAATAACAGGGCACAGTGTTTTGCAAAATAATTGGTATCACTGTGAGTGACTTTTTCACTTCTACGGAGTGCCTGGCCTTCTCTCAGCTCGGTCTACACTAACAATTTGATCGGGGAGAGATGAGAATTTGTTATAGAGAGAATGCCAAGGGAAAGAAAGAGGTCACACTTAGATTCTGACGCTCAAACGGAAAGTTTGCAGCAGAGCAGCACTTGTGGATCTAGGCTTTGTGGCAGAGAGGAAACATTTTCTCGGGTCCCCTGGCCCCTATAGCTACTTCCCATAGGGCTTACGTGAGGAAAGATGGACAGAGAAAGGAAGGAATAAAAGCTGACCCTTCTGCCCCAGGGATGTGGGAAGAAGGCACATAGTGGCAGCACATGGGATGAGGAAGGTAAGTTGAGGGACACTGAGACCCAGAGGCCTCTGCCCACTCCAGGTGGAGACCACCATGCAGGAGCCTGGTTCAGGATGAGGCAGCCCAGGCCAGTGGGGAGATGGTTAGACTGAAGGGCTCCAGGGCTCTTTGAGGTCTTCTTGGTGCTCATGCACCACAGACATTGAGGAGTAAGCAATGGGCTGACAATTGGAGTCTACCAGGGTGGCCTAGTAGCAGAGACTGAGAGGGACAGCCAAGAGCAGCAACCAGACAAAGGACAGAGCAGAAACTCAGAAAGGGTCAAGCCTGTGAACAAAGCCCCCAACACCAGGCAAGTCCCTTCGAAGACTGGTACCACATCTTAGCTGTGAGAATTCACACAAGAGTTTATTATCCCTGAGCCTCTCTCTATTGGTCTGCAAACTGGGAGGGCGAGACTCCCACTGAGTGCTCCTGTGGAGCTGAGGCAATCTGCACACCACATGGGTCCCCACTTGTCCCACACATCTGTCACTTTGCAGCTTCTCGGAGGGGGCTCTGGCATGGAGCTGGAGAGCCCTTGGATAAGAGATGTCAATTCAAACCCAGGCTCTGCCACCAGCCTGCTGAGTCAACTCTACCAGCCCCTCCAGCCCCTCTGGGCCTCAGTCCCCACGTCTGTAAAATGGGGAGTTTGTGATAGCCCATCCGCAGGTCAACGAAGAAGGGGAAGACCCTCAACGAGATGGATTGACACAGTGGCTACAATGATGGGTTCAGGTATTGCAAGGATCGTGAGGCTGGCACAGGACCGGACAGTGTTTCGTTCTGCTGTGCACGGGCTCTCCATGAGTCTGGGCCGACTCGACGGCACCTGGCAACAACAACATCCAAGACTGCCTCTGTTTTTACCATCCATGACCCTGAAGCCACACCCCAAAGACCACATCTGTGCATCCAGCCAGGGGACCTGCTGTGTCCAGAGATGCCCATCTGGGGCCACAGGGGCTGCCCAGGGTATGCCCAGGCTCTCAGACAAGAGTCTTTCCAACCCCAGCGAAAATAAACTATTTGGCTTTTTCCTGATAACCCAGGAACGAGATGGATGGCACATTTCCAAAGGGAGCCTGCACGCAATTGTCATGATTATGGGAAGAATTCTTTCATGTGAGACGGGCCTTTATGAATAAACTAAATATGGCTAATATTAAAGGCAATGGTGCAAATGATTGAAGAGCTCGACAGTCCTACCCTCCAAACAGCCCCATGCAAACATGGCGCGGGGAGGAAGGCTGGATAACGAGGGCTCAGCCTGGGAAAAGCAGGGTGGCTGCTGCGCGGACAGAGGCTGGTTTGGGTCAAGAGTGACTGGCAACTTGGCTGCTATTTGCCCAGACCAGGGCTTGCAAGAGCGGACAAGCTCACCATTTGGGCTCCCCTTCTCGCCACAAATGAGAGCATAGCTGTGCCATGGTCTAGACACAGGGCCCACTCGGATGTCCCTGTTTGAGGGTCAGAGGGACAGGAAGAGTGACAACATTTAGATGCCTTGAGGGTCCTCACACCACCCGAATGCTGCTGCGCCTGGGCTCGCACCAACATGCCCCTGCATGCCTTGCCTGCCCAGTAACTGCCCAGGCCCCCACACAAACACAAAGGCAACCTCGCTTACCATCCGGGTTGGCACTGGGGAGGCCCAGAGCCAGGAGGACCGTCACACCCCAGCCTCCACTCTGTGTGCTCCCTTGTCAAAGGAAACGCGCCCCTCAGGGGATGCCTGGCCCGGGGCGGAGGGATCCCCCAGACAAGATCACGGCGGCTTCCTCTTCAGTATCCCTTTCCCAATCCCTCTTCTGCTTCTAGAACTGAGGCCTGGACTATGGTTGGGTCCCAGCTCACTAGTGTGAACTGACCCAAGAGCAAGACGATCACACAGAGGGCCAAGGCTTGGATTCCAGCCCTGCACTTTGTTTCCTGCCTCTTCCAAGGAAAGAAAAGAAGTGAGCAAAGCTGTGCTCCTTGGCAGCAGTCAACACGGACAGAGAGGGAAACTCGGATTTCTTCCCAGCCCTCCAGCAGCGGCTTTGAGCTGGATTTGAGAGCCATTGTTTCCCAAGGCCCTGCCTAATCTCAGAACTGACATGCTGCTATCGCTCAGAATAAGGTCCCTCCTGCAAAAGGGGAGGAGCTCACTTGACAGTAAAGCGCCTTCTGGTCCCTGGCCTCTGGGTGTGTCTTGGCTGCTCTCTTGGTTCAGGGCCATCACCCCTGGCCAGCCTCCCACTCCCAGGACATCTTGGGCACAACCACAACTGCTCCTTTTCAAAAAACCCTTCCAGCCCCTTACTTGATGTAACATTCCAAAAGCTTCCCATTGCTGAGCAGTTATCAAAACTCCTGAGCCTGGCCCCCCAGGGCCCCCCTCTGCCATTAAGCTTTCTTTCAATCCTGAACCTCCAATCAAGACTGGCCTCCTTGTTCTCTGTCCAGGACAACCTTCCCCTCTCTTTCCTACTGGCTTCTGGCGCCATAGCTGCCAGCAGCCTCCCTTGCTGCCCAAACCCTGCACACCCTTCTCTGACCACTGCAGCCCTGTCTCCACTCTCTCAGCACACACATGACAATGGACTGCCCCTTCCTCCTTCTGGGCCTTTATTGTACAGACTGCAGGTTCACTCTGGAAGCACCTGTTGTACATGGCCTTGTTTTTTCCCCTCACCTTCCTATTTTTTCTGACTCATGTGTCTAACCAAAAGGAGCCCTGGTGGCTCAGAGGTTAAGTGCTCAGCTGCTAACTGAAAAGTTGGCTGTTCAAACCCACCAGCTGCTCTACAGAAGAAACATGTGGCAGACTGTTAGTGTAAAGATGCACAGGCTTGGAAACCCTATGGGGCACTTCTACCCTGTCTTGTAAGGTCGCTGTGAATTGGAGTTGACTCAATGGCAATGTTGTTGTTGTTGTTGTTATGTGCCTTTGAGTCAGACCCGATTCATAGTGACCCTTCCTTGGGTTTCTGAAGCAGTATCACTATGGAGGTAGATTGCCCAACCTTCCTTCTGAGGAGTGGCTTGTGGGTTTGAACCGCCAGCCTTCTGGTTAGCAGTCAAGTGCCTTAGGCACTATGCTACCAGAGCTCCTCAATGGTAATAGGTTTGGATTTTTTGGTGTTCTTAATCTCTGGATTAATCAAAACTCTAGGAATTGATGGAATACTGATTTAAATGCTTCCACAAATGGATGCAGTGCTGAATGTGATCACTCAAGGGAGAAATTTGGAAGACAACTACCTGGCCAACCAACTGGAAGAGATCCATATTTGTGCCCATTCCAAAGAAAGATGATCCAACAGAACGAAGACATTATTAAATAATATAATTAATATCACACACAAGTAAAATTGTATCGAAGATAATTCAAAAACGGTTGCAGAAATATATTGACAGGGAACTGCCAGAAATGCATACCAGATTTGGAAGAAGACGTGGAACAAGGGATCTCTTGGCTGATACCAGATGAATCTTGGCTAAAAGCAGAGAGTCCCAGAAAGATGTTACCTATATTTCATTGACTATGCAAAGGCATTTGACTCTGTGAATCATAACAAATTATTGATAAAATTGTGAAGAATAGAAATTCCAAAACACTTAATTTTGCTCATGAGGAACATGTACATAGACCAAGAGGCAGTTGTTTTAACAGAACAAGGTGACGCTGCATGGTTTAAAATCAGGAAGTTTGTGTATCAGGGCTGCATCCTCTCACAATATTTATTCAATCTGTATGCAGAGCAAATATATGAAGAAGAGTGTGGCATCAGGATTGGAGGAAGGAAGAATCATTAATACCCTGCGATATGCAGATGACACAACTTCGCTCACTGAAAGTGAAGAGGACTTGAAGCACTTACTGATGAAGATCAAAGACTACAGTCTGCAGTGTGAATTACACCTCAACTAAAAAAAATAGACCTCACAACTAGACCTATAATCAGCATCACGATAAATGGAGAAAAGATTGAAGTAGTCCAAGATTCCATTTTACTTGGATCCATAATCAACACCCATGAAAGCAGCAGTCAAGCAATCAAACAATGTCTTGCTTTGGGCAAATACACTACAAAGACCTCTCTTTAAAGGCTGGAAAATAAACATATTACTTTGAGGACTAAGGTTCACCTAACACAAGCCATAGTGTTTTCAATAGCCTCATATGCATATGAAAGCTGGACAATGAATAAGGAAGACCACAGAAGAACTGATGCATTCAAATTATAATGTTGAGGAAGAATATTGAATAAACGTAGATTGCTAGAAGAATGAACAACTGTGTCTTGGAAGAAATACAGCCAAAATGCTCCTTCAAAGCATGGATAGTGATGCTTCATCTCACAAACTTTGGACATCTTCTCAGGAGAGACCAGTGTCTTGGAGAAGGATGACATGGTTGGTAAAATAGAGAGATAGTGAAAAAGAGGAAGACCCTCGATGGGATGGACTGACCCAGTGGTGCACTGATAGATCCAAACCTAGCGAGAATGGTGTGGCTGGCGCAGGACCAGGCAGTGTTTCATTCCGTTGCACATAGTGTCATTATGAGTCCGACTGACCCAACGGCTCCTAACAACATAACAACAATCTCTGGAGGCAAGAACGCTTCATGCATGGCTGTGAGATTGGCACATAACTTGGCAATTAACTGCTCTCAGCTCTCACCTCTAACCTCCAAAAGGGAAAAGTGATCTTAGGACTCTGAACTCCCACAGCATCACCTGCTTCCTGAGGCATGCAGCACATCTTAAAGTATACATGCGTGTAAAGTGCATGCCCGGATAACAGGAAGTGCTCAGTGAGTGTTGCTGTGGTCATTGTTACCATCTCCTTAGTAAAGCTGATCATAGGCATGCTTTGGTTTCTCTGTTCAACACACATTCATCTACCCATTCATATTTACTCAGCATTGCATCCACTATGTAAGACTTGGAGCTTCTTGAAGCCAAGATTGCTGTCTGGACCATCTTTGTACCTCCTGCAGTGCCAAGCACAATGTGGTAAGTAGTAAGTGTTCAATAATTATTTGGCAGATGTGTGAATAAATAGATATATCTGACTTCCCACCTACCTTACATATAAATGATACAAGGCTTTGTAATTCAAGTGTCTTCCAGGGATCCAAGTGGCCCTGTCTCAGAATTGTCACAATCAAAGAAATATAGTCTAGCAACCAAAAGCAATAATCCTAACCTTTATTTGAATTTCACACATGCAGTAAAGGCTATTGACTTCATTGCACAGAGCAATGCCTCATAACGTGCATTTTCTTCCAGCTATCTGAACTTTGTGGGCTCTGCAAACATCCTGAAGCTTTTCACGTTCGTCCTCATCACTCTCCATTTCTACCTGGACTAGATTC
>NW_006921625.1:9609297-9616129 GCF_000298275.1 Orycteropus afer afer
AAAGTGGAAGAAAAAAGTGTGGAACAAAATTCAAAAACATAAAAAAGACCAGGATTACTGGACAGATAGAGAGTGGTGAAATTCCCAAGACTATGGCCCCTAGTGACCCTTCAGGCTTGAAATTGGACTTACTCCCATGGCTGAAGTTTTAGCCAAACAACAGATAGGCCTACAAGCTGAACAGCTACACCAGGGAATTGCACTCCTTAGAACAGTCAACCATGGGAGACCAGAAGGGCAGCATTTGCTCAGGGAGAAACCTAGGGAGGCAAGAAGGACAGGGAAAAGGTAACAACAGGAAGGAAGCGGGAGGTGAGATGTTACACTGCAGGGAATGTAACCAGTGTCACAAAACAAAATGTGTGTGAACCGTTGAATGTAAAACAAATCTGCTTTGTAAAATTCCACCCAAATCACAATGAAAAGTTAAAAAAAAAAAAGGTCAACCGAATTCTTGTGTCAATGTATACTATTTCGTGATGCAGCAGTCATGTCTCAGGGTGGATGGCTTAACTTGAAACAGCCAAGAGAAGCATAACAAGGATCAAAACGATGGTGCGAGACTGGGCAATGCTTCCTTCTACTACACATCAGGTCACCATGAGTCGAAGCCAACCCAACAGCAACTAACAATAGCAACAAAAAATATGTGTGTGTATGTGTGTGTGTGTATCCCCCCAGGATGAGGGGTTAAAACAATGTCAAAACGATGGTGCGAGGCTGGGCAGTGCTTCCTTCTGGTACACATCAGGTCACCATGAGTCGAAGGCAACTCAACAGCAACTAACAATAGCAACAAAAAATATGTATATGTATGTGTGTGTGTATCCCCTCCAGGATGAGGAGTTAAAACAATGCCTTAGTAGACGGTAATATGGGTAGGTTAAGCCTGGAAATCCTAGACATAAAACATAGACATTAAAGTGAGCGTGTTCTAAGAAGGTCTCAGTTATCTGCAAGATAATCGTTATTCCTAATACCTTTGTATTCATTTTTAGGTTTTTCCACTCAGATATCCTAAAGAATTTTTCTTCCTAATTTTTGAAAATGTTTCACTACTTTAAGGACTTTCAGAAACGTGGAACACATTCTGTCCGTCCTGTTCTCCACGATGCCCTCTGCACCAGCAATACACCCTGGCAAATGTGTGCTGGGACAAAGGAGACTGGCTCCAAAGTAGGAAACGTATAAAACTTTAAAAAGTTTTAAATCTAAAATAAAACAAAATAAAAAAGCAGGCCTTCTCAACCACCAAATTATCTAATCAATGAGAAGAAACATTCACGACAATGAAGACTTTTAAAATCACAGTTTTAGAAATCAAGCTATTGTTGGTCCGTGTGTCCAAAACTATTGAAGGAAGAATGTGCAGGAAGAGATGCAGTCATAGCAAAATAACATGGTCTAACATGTAGGTGTCGGATGCTGTTCCACGTGGGGAATGCATGTTAACTCAATTCATCCTCCTTAATGCTATCAGGTGGGTACTATTATCATCCTCACTTTAGTAGATGAAGAAACAGTGGCACAGAGAGGTTCACCTACTTAGCCAGGGTGGCACAGCTAGTAACTGAAAGGAGTGAGGAGTAGAACCCTGGAATTAGTTCCAAAGGCTGGGCTCCCACTCTATCTGCCGCCCGGATTGCTCCACGGTGGAACTGGCCAGTGGTGGAAGTGGATTCTAGAGCAAGAGTCAGCTCCTTGGCTCCACAGGTATTTGCGCAAGAACACTGCAGAGGAAATTCAGACATTACTTGGGATGAAAACGGTTTGAACAAAATGACTTTGATGGTTTCCTTCGACAATGAGATCCACGATTCTAGAAAGATGGTGTCTGATTTCTCTAACTTATTGTATCTAAATTCATGTTTCCCTCCAGTGCACCCAATATGCTTGGGTTTACGTGAGTGAACCCATCTATCTGGCTAATACATTTTGAGAAAGGGGAAAGGAAGTGGGGGATTGGTTTTCTCAGATGCGTATCTACAGAGAACAAGCTTGACCAGATAGTTGTCAAGCCCCGGAATTAACCAAGATTCCGGCTCAATGCAAGGCGATCCCTTGCCACCCCAAGAGCCACCAACCCAAACAACTAAGACCGTGTCTCCTGAGCATGACAACACTTGGTGGAGTCCGCCAAAGTCCTCAGAGAAGAAACTTGGCCAGACACAAATCCACCTTGCCAGATGACTCACGAGGCCTAGGTGTCCGTGGTCATCTTTCCTTAGCTCCTGGGCCCAACCCCTAGAACTTTCCAAGCTGCATTTGTGTTAAACTGTTCCTGATACGCTCCAATAAGTGTGCTTTCGACACATTGTTAACATAAGGCCAGATCTGTAATACAGCATGGACAATTAAGCTCACAATTTTTGTATAAATGCAAAATCCCTCACTGTGAATTATTTAATTAATGCTCTCCAGTTCGTTTAATAGAGCCTTTTCAGAGGCCATTTCACTCCCAGAAAACTCATTTCATTCTCCGGGTTGATTTAATTAGATTGTATGATATATGGTATCGCTAATTCAGCGGCTCCCGACGCCGCGTCTGGGCCCGTTGCTCCTATTGTCGGCAATCTGTCAGCCCCATTTTTAACAGTATTGAAAAATGCAAGCTTTATTATTGCTCGTTCACTCTTTCTCTCCCATCAGGAGGAAAGTAATGAGCTTTTCTTCTTACGAGAGCCGGCAGAGAGCGCGGTACCCTCGGTGCTTCAGGCAGGAGGTAGTATTAACAGGGCTGATTCATGAGTTAAGTTTCCAACCGCTCGTGGCTATTAGCACTCAGTCCTCTGGCTGTCATTTAGTTAAAAAGACTCTTCGGTTAATTCACTCTTTTAATGAGACTGTGCTATTCAACTAATGTATTTTACTGTATGAAAGGTCACACCAGGAACCAAAACAGATTGGAGGGAATGTAGCAAGAAGCCTGGCTGTCAAGAAACAATTCAAGCCTCCGAGGCATTTAGCAGCCCCTGCTCTGTAATAAGCTACGGAACTGATGGGCCAGCGTTCACCTCCAGAGTTGAGCGCCATAAATCAAGGCTAAAGAGAAGGCAGATTAATCAGAGGCTCAGACAAAAAGAGCACGTGTTTCATTACCCATGTAATCACTAACATGATTGCCAGACAAGCTAAGGAGCTGGATGCAGGACTGGAAAAATATAGTTCCAGGAGCGCCTGCGCTCAGCTCCGTTAGCTGCAAGCTCCGACTCTGCTTGTTAAGGCCACGTTGCCTCCGTGTTCTGACCCACTCCGGGGAGAGGAGAGGCCCATCGCAGGGCCTGAAGGGCAAGAGAAGGCCGTGCCAGGTGGGGATGAGGTGGGCGCTAAGCAGGTGGCTGGTGCAGCCTCGCGACAGGACACAGGTCCGAGTTCACCAAAGGCTTGGCTGGGCCGGCTGGGCTGGGAGGCGCTGGGCCCGTCCTCCACCCGGAAGGTCAGCGGGAAGGGGGAAGGGGACCAGACTCAGTGGCTGTGGTTCGGCGTTTTCTTTCTTTCCTGGAGCTCTGCACTGGCATATGCACACGTATGGACATGTGCACACCATGCACACATGCACACAGGCACACACACGCACACAGGCACGTGCATGCCCATGCGTACACACACATGCACCCACACACGTAGGCACACACATGCACACGTGTGCATACATGCACACACGCATGCAGGCACACGCAGGCAGGCACATGCACGCACACAGGCACACAGGCTTTGAGTCAGCGTGTGAGGGGGTGGTACAAATGTCAGATTACGCAATAAACAAGGTAATCACTGGCTTATTTGTGCTTTTTTTACTCGTCTGTAGTGGACAATTTCACATTTTCACCACATCAAAGATTCTGCTTCTAGGTCTGGCCAGCATCTGTCTCTCTCCCAACCCCACAGCACCCTCCTACGGAATCAAAGCCTCTTCTCAAATTAGCAGTTCCTGACAGGGACCCAGCACCCAGTCAGCAAGGTAAGTACAGGCCTATCTGTGCTTACTTACTAGTCTGTAGCAAACAGTTCACAACCACGTGGTGGAACTGTTCACTTCAGATCAGTGTCCACTACAGCACAGTGAGCTTGTGCCTACCTTGCTGACTGGATGCTCCAGGTAGACACCTCTTCAAGCGTCTGCTTTTTCTGTTTACCGCTTGCACCCCGTGTGGGCGGAAAGGCTGTGGCACATGTCTTGTAGTCCAACTCCTAAAGCCCTCCCCTCTCCGAGGCCTCCAGACCAAGAGAAGCCTGGGCGTGGTACCTGCCGTCTCCAGCTGAGACTCCTCCCTGGCACTGATGTTCAGATGCGCTCACGGTTCCCAACTGCCCTCACTAAGGCTGCCCCCTTCTCTCCCCGCCAGGCCTCTCCTTCTCCGGGTTATTGTCACTGAGAGGCCTGGGGCCCCACCCGGGAGGTGGGGAGCAGGAATATTTTCTTTAGAACTCCAGTTCCCTTGGACTGAACAAATCATGCCAATTTCAAATTCCATCTCTCCCAAACAGGGAAACCGTATGCTTAATTAGGAAACATCTGTTGCCATGAACACTCCCCCACCAGCTTTTGCAGCCCGGATCTCACGATATGAATTTTAAAATCTGTCAGCAAGGGATCACAAAAGCTCTGGGAGCAGAGAGGTGCTCACGTTAACCCCTGAACCAGATAATCTAACAGTAATCCATTCAGAACTAATCAAACATTTACAGAACCGCACCGGCATCCCGGCAAACAATTCGTCATCTTCACACACTCATTACACTCCAACATCTCAATCTGCCTATGCAAATGAGGCAAGGGAGCTGACATCGGGACCGTGTACAGAAATTATAAACAAATATTCATCCATTATGCTGCTGGAATTTAACAGCTGAAGTACTAACAGTAGCTGAACTCCATCCACACCCTGAGTATCAATTATTTACGATCCTAAAACTGACAAGACTGTGTAGGTGAATTAACCACATATATCAAGCTTTGTTATAAATCCCAACCTACTGTAAAACTCATTTTCATAGAATGTATGTACAAGGCTGACGATACATCAACGGTGCAGCATTAATAATTTAGAAGAATGGGACCAGGAGGGAACACCTTGGAAACTGCTCTGCTCCAGAGTTGATATTACAAATAAAAAAGTCAAATAAAATGAATTTCCCATAAACAGAGAATCAAATAAAGCATTTTCTCCATGATTTTATTTTCAATTTTCAAAAACATACCAGTTGATACTTCCGTGTTTGGGTACTGTAAACATCACCCTCGATTGTCTTAATTTCTTCTTGTCATTTTTTACCACCACCACCCCCCCCCAAAGAAATGGCAGGGAAATTTTGACTCTAGTGACGAACGGAAGGCTTCCTTCTCATTCCTTTATTTTTATGACAAAATAACTGTGAGATGGAAGAGGAGCTGGAATGCGTGCAGTGTTGTTTGTGGTCATGAATTGTTTGCTATGGTTTGCCAGAGTACATATGTAATAAAGCAAAGTGCTCGTGGTAATAAAGAGCGTTAATTGAGACTGTATTTCTCAGGGAAATGCTAGGATTTTCCTACCAGTTACTATCTATTCTGAAATACAGAAGTGCAGCCAGTAGTGAAGGCTTAGAGACTAGCTTGATTTGCAGGTGGCACACCTTCTCCTGCAGGGATCCAACCTGAGGAGCCCACAGGAGAGTGGGGGGCTCTCTGAGGTGGGGCTGGGCCAGGTGCTGGAAGAGGCAGAGCCATCAGGGCCCTCTCCCAGTTCAATGGAACAATCACCAGGGCAGCCCAGGCCCATCGCATCTCCCTTTCCACTCGTCTCAAGCTTTAACCTTGGCAATCACTTTTAGATGAGGGATGCTCACCGACGGAGACCCTTTGTCACTGCTAATGACTTCTCCCTGTCCATCTTCTCCCGACTCGGGATTTATGGCTCCATGGCCACATCTGTCATCTCTGGCCAGTGAGGAGGCATCTCACAGTATGAGGAAACTTCAGAGTAAATTCTGGGTCCTGGCCCCTCTCAGACACAGAAGCTCCAGTCATCTTTGAGTGAGGAGACATGACACATTCGTTTCTGCCCCTGTCTTCCGCTCTCCACCCTCTTGCTTGTGGAGGACAGGTGAGCCAAGCATCTCCTAGGCTCAGACACCTTCCATGTTTTCCTTTCTGCTGTCCAGGGTGGTCCTCATGCCTTCCCAAGGAAGACTTTTGCAGCAAGGCAGCCCTAGCCAGGTGATTCACAGCAGCCCCACCCCCCAGGCCTCAAGCAGCACTAGGTACCTAACAGGTGTTGTTGTTGTTAGTTACTGTCCAGTCAACTCATGGTGACCCCATAAACAACAGAATGAAATACTGCCTGATGCCACACCATCCCCATGACCAGTTGTGGACAGGCCTTTGAGATTCATAAGAGTTACACTGGCTGATTTTTGGAAGTAGGTCTCGAGATCTTTCTTCCTCATCCATCATAGTCTGGAAGTGCCACTGAAACCTGGTCAGCATCATAACCCACTGCCATGGGGTCAATTCCAACTCAGCAACCCTCGAGGACAGGGTAGAGCTGCCCCAAATGTTTTCCAAGACTGTGGAAGCAGACTGCCTCATCTTTCTTCCATGGAGAGGCTGGTGAGTTCAAAGCACCAACCTTTTGGTTACCAGCTGAATGCTTTAAGCACCGTGCTACCAGACTCCTCGGCATCTAACAATATGTGAACCACCACTGGCAGTGGTGTCTGTCTGCACATGCAGTGCACTGGCCGGAAATCAAAGCCGGGTCTCCCACACGGAAGGTGAGAATTCTACCACTAAACCACAAATAGGAGCTCTGGTAGCATAGTGCCTAAGGCACTTGACTGCTAACCAGAA
>NW_006921625.1:9617754-9619598 GCF_000298275.1 Orycteropus afer afer
GGCACATAACAACAACAACATGTGAAATTGCACTCTGCAAAGTGCCTGCTTAGACAACCTGCTTGGGCCTGGGAATTCCCATCTGTGAATGTATGTTGTATGCATAGGAAGACAGGTCAAGTGCCCTGTCCACAAGTTCACCCCTGGAGCCACACTCTCTCCCTCGTACAAGCTCACTCACTCAAGGTTGTATTGTGTCCACAGCCAGAGAAGTCTCCTGTCCCTTTTGTGAGTTTCCCACTGTCCAAAGTGGTGGGGACATGGGCTGGCAACCGTGTGGCCGGGCTGGCCTTGCACCATTCTGCTCCCTTGAGCACTCACCCTGGCAATGACTTGATTATAATGTGTAGGGAACACTTGCTGCTACTCAAATGACTGTGAGAGTGGCCTCTCCCGTTGCCAGTTTTATGAAACGCTAAAATATTTACACTCTTTTTACTTCAATCAGGGGGGAATCATTTGGATCTGTTTAAAAGGGGAAAGAATTAGAGAGCTGACATTTCCGGAAGAAACAACGTTCTTGCATGCAAGTGGAATTTCAATGAGAGTCTGTGGGTGATTCTGGCAGAAGAGGCTTTCCTTCCTGCGTCTGGTGACTGCAAAAGCCAAGGGGCCTCGGATGCGTGGAGAGGACAGAGCCAGCTGCTTGGAGGTCAGGGGTGATTGGTTTGATTTTCGCTTTGCTGGGGTTCAATATTTTGAGAATTTAGAAAGAACATTTCTTCCTTTTCGGTTTATGATACCCTTTGGACGGTCCCTGCTTCGTGCAGCACAGATTCAAGAGAGGGGGTGTTGCTTTCCTCCTAAGAGCAGCTCAAAGCGTCACAGGAGTTATGGGCACTGTGTTCTGTGGAGGAGGACAATATATATTTTGGTCTTGAAAGTTACTGCTTCAATTACTTCGTAATTTCTTAAGCAACCTCAGGGTGGGCTTTTAAGAGGTGGGTTTGAGGGAGGCCTACAGAGATTCCCTGCCCGGTTATTACCGTTTAAAGCTGTCAGAGTGGAGGCAGACAACCCTGTCTGCATTAACTCTGCAGAAGAGGCCGCCAGACGGAAAGGGCATGCCTAGGGCACCTGGTCCTGGCCTTGTCTCGGCCTGAATTTTTTGTTTTTTTTTAAAGTTGTTGTATCATTGTATTTTCTTTTTTTTTTTAATTGTGATTTGGGTGAAAATTTACAGAGCAAATTCAGTTCACATATACTTTGTCTCATAACATTGACTACAATTTACCCCAATGCAACAGCTCCCCTCTCACTTCCTCCCGACAGTCACCTCTTCTCTGTGTCCTTCCCTCCATGCACTCCTGCCCCCGCAGCTCTCTCTCTGTGTATAAACAGCCCTTCTTTCTCCCATGATTGTCCTCTCCAAGGAGTGTATCTACCTCAGCTAAATGTTCAACTCCTATGCCTGTCTTTTGTTTGGCTGGAAGCCACAGGTGTGGGTTCCATTCCAGACCTGAAGGGCAGCTAGGGGCCATAGTCTCAGAGTTCCACCATCTGCCTGAATTTTAAAAACATATTTTTTAAAGAAACATATTGTCACTGGTGGTCAGCTGACTGGGTGGGGAGATTGAGGTTATGGTCAGGTCCTCCTGGTGGCCATCCAAGGACTGCCACTGTCCAAGTAACAAATGCATCACTGGAGTGGGCTGAGTAGATGCAACCAAACCTAGTGTGACCCTCAGGTGTCAAGTGTTTCCTTGCCCCAGGAGAACCTCCTTGGCTGGATGCCTTTGCTGAGGGTTGGCTTAGCTCTTGGAGCACTCGCAGGTGACCTTAGGCAAGATGAGGAAGCAGACACCTGACCAAGGGGGTTTCCTAGGAAGTATCCTGAGGAGAAG
>NW_006921625.1:9620231-9629064 GCF_000298275.1 Orycteropus afer afer
GCTGGACCCCAAGGTTGAGGGGCTTTCACCCAGCCCCTAGAGCCTGGCACTTTGAACTTGGACTTAAAGCCTCCAAACTGTGAAAGAATAAACTCCTGTTTGTTAAGGCCGTCCCATGGGTGGTATATTCTTGTCAGAGCGGCACTAAGGAACCAGAACAGCATTGAACAGAGAGGAGCACAGCTGTGTGTTGGCAGCAGCAGATGGGGTGGTGAATGCTTCAGCCAGAAGGGGCATCTCGGCAGTTCACCACAGTGTCCGCTAGACTGTCAGAGTGGAGGCAGACAACCTTGTCTGCATTAACCCCACAGAAGAGGCCACCAGAAGCCCTCAAGGGTAGGAGTCAGCAAAGGCCCTCTTCAAGGGCCAGGTTGTAAACACTGTGGGCTTAACAGGCCAAGAAACAAAACCAAACCATTTAAAAGGTAAACCAAAAACCAAAACACACGGCCATGGAGTCAATTCCGACTCAAAGTGACCCTCTGGACAGAGCAGAACTTCCTCATAGGGCTTCCCAGGCGATGGATCTTTTACAGAAGCAGACTGCCTCATCTTTCTCCCACAGAGTGGCTGCTGGGTTCAAACCACTCACTTTTTGGTTGGCAGCCAAACGCTTTAACCACTGCGCCCCCAGAGCTCCTTACATTTAAAATGTAAGCATTTAAAAATGTACTGGAGATTGTCTGAAGACCCCTGATCAAGGTCTATGTCGTCCAATACCGTTGCCACTAGGAGTGGTAATTACAGTGAGCATCTTAACCTCTTACTGCCTCAGTTCCCCAACTGGGAAGTGAGTAAACCACGCTGTGACTTATGGTGAGTATTGAGTAAGAGAAACAGCACCTCACCCAGAGCCCAGGACATAAGCCCGAGTCCCCTCCATCTCTTCTCTTGCCCCTTCCAGCTCTCTGTGCCTAGCTCCATCCCTTGCAGCCAGGAATTCTTTATCCAATGGGGACGACATGATTCCACAGCTTAAAGTGCTGCCCTGGCCACCCCAAAGGGCAATGCTCTTCAGCATGTAGCTCCCACTGTGCCTTGAATGCCTTGGGTGCATCTTGTACCCAGCAAAGACCAGGAGACGCACTTAGATCGTAAATAGAGCTCCCAGTTCTATCAAATGCACTGATTGCCTGCTTGGTCTGAATGTTCTGTCTGCAGACAATTAAATTTACAAACCATTTCAAAATCATGCACAACCAGCAGCCCAGATGAGGTTTGCAGTGTTTGGGTGGGCACTTCCATGTGCCTGATAAAGCTATCTTTCTCTCTACCTCCTCCTTCGTCAGAGAGGACAAAAATGGGCTCAGAGGAAAGGCAATTTGCTCTCTAGGGTTTTAAGTAGTGGATCCCCCAAGTGGGAAGGAAGCTGGCATTTCGTGATGTCTGAGCACCCAGGGAAGTTTAGTAGTGCCTTGGTTTTATCTACAAAGAAAACGGGCTACAGATTAGAAATAGCAACACTCAGGAAAAGGGTACGTAGTGAGTGTCTATCATTATAGTGATTATGATTCATGTCTATGAATTGCGTACCTACTATGTGCTGGATCCTGGCCATTCCAGTCATCATGAGCCAGAGGAAATGTTGGTCCCTTTGCTTCCTCAGACAGTTAAAGGGTTAAAGAGAGACACCATTGCTGCCACCACCCCAATGGCCTCAGGTCACAGGCTCCTGTCAAGAGGTCTGATCATCTCGCTATTCCTAGTTGAGCCTTGAGGTCTGATCATCTCGCTATTCCTAGTTGAGCCTTGAGGTCTGATCATTTTGCTATTCCTACTTGAGTCTTGAGGTCTGATCATCTCGCTATTCCTAGTTGAGCCTTGAGGTCTGATCTTCATGCTATTCCTAGTTGAGTCTTGCAGACACTTTGTCTTAGTGAGACATCACCCAATGAGCTGGGCATTATTGCTCCCATTTCCCAGGTGAGAACACAGAGGTATGGGGGGGGGGGTGAGTCACCCGCCCAAGACCACACTGAAATCAGACTGCAGAACTCGGGATTCAATCCACAAAATCCCTCATTTGAAGTCTATGTCTTCTTCACTGTCCCACACAGTCGAGGGAATGTTAAACCCCAAAGACGGCCAAGAACTGGGGAAAGTTACTGAAGGTGGACTTAAAGAGCAGTCGCCTTGGTACTAAAACTAAATAGAAGAGTAATAGGGCAACCGGGTCTGGAGCACATGATGAAATATTTCTATTCCTGTCTCCACTAATCTTTTTCCTATGAAAACACACACTTGTGCCAACCTAGGACTACAGCTTTCAAGAAGGCCCCGGTAGAGAAGAACATCGTTGGTCCTATAGCTTACTGATGCCTCCATTTCTTCGCTGCCAGAGGAGCCATCAAGTGTTCCAGGGGAGTCTGGCCTCCTTCCCTCTCTGACCCTGCAGAGTTCTGTGGTTACGATTCCTTGCCGGTACTGTGGCATCATTTCTAACAGTGAAGAGGGTCCGTTGACTCAGTTCTTCACTCATTCATTCAATAACTATTTATTACACTCCTGTATGTGCCAAACAGTCTGTTCAGCACTGGAGATACAAAGAGAAATAACGTTCCACCCTCATGGAGCTCAAACTCTTCATTGGAGATACAGATGTGGATGGAGATACAGACAGACAGATATGCCCCTGGGTAGCACAAATAGTTTGTTGTCAGCTACTAACCAAATGGTTGGTGGTTCGAACCGACCTAGCAGTGCCATGAGAGAAAGACCTGGCAGTCTCCTTGCGTATGATTACAGTCCAGAAAACCCCCTGGAGCAGTTCTACTCTGAAGCATGTGAGCTCACTGTGAGTCGGAGTCAACCTGAGGCAACGTGTCTGCTCGTTTTAATAGATACAGTATTTGAATATATCAGGCTGCACTGGGGATGCAGAGATTTAAAAGGAGAAAAAAAAAAAAGCTAATTCTCAATTCTTTAACTGCAGTGTCATCCTTGGCAGAAGCGACAGTGAGTGTGTCCCTCTGGACTCGGGGGTGGGGGTGGGGGTTAGGATTGATGGGACGCGAATGTCCCTTGGGAGTCCTAGATTCTGGGGACAGTGTTAGTGGGACACGTATGACCCTCTAGACTTTGAGAAGTGGAAGTGGTGGGCTGTGTATGTCCCATATTTCCCTGTGGACTCTGTTACATGTTGATGGGACACATACAGATGCACCACCTCACACAGTATCCTATCAGACCAGTCATTGATGGCACACAGCCATTTCTTCTGTTTCAGACAGTTATTCAGGTCTCCTCTTGACAGCAGCACATACTGCCAGTAGGAAAGCAGCTACCCAAAAAACCCAGGAAAAGAAAATGTCTTGCCGGTCATGAAAGGGTTAAAGAGCAGACACCATCCCAATGGCCCCAGGTCACAAGCTCCTGGCAAGAGAGTTGGTCATCCTGTTTTTCACTACCCATGTTACTGGGTAGTTCTGCATTCCAGTCTGGCAGGGGAACAGACACAGGGTAAGAAAGAAAAGGATGAGCAGGTGGGATTCAGCTGAACAGGAAACTGAGGCGTGGTGGTGGTGGTGCTGTTTTTAACCCTGTCATAAGCACTTATATGAATGAATCTGGCTGACTGCTTACTAAACAACAGCTCCCTAAATTTACTCAATTCTATTAAATCAACTGATTAAATGACAGGCTTGGAAGCATGCTAGATGCTGGGGATAGAGAAGTAATCGAGAGAGACATTTGTTCAGCTTGTAGGAAACTTAAAGTCTCATTTGGTAAGTGTCTGCTGAATGCTTAGTCTCTTGCACTGAACCAGAGGGGAGGAAAATGATGGCTACGACAATGATAACACTTTTTCTGACTCTCAGAGGTGTTATGATCCATGAGGTGAATCCAGCCACCTGTACGGGAGGCAACTAGAGAATACAGCAAATTTGGATTCTCTGTAACTCATGTGGATGGTCACCCCAGTCTTGGGGTATTTGGCTCCAGCCATCATCTTTTTGAAGTCTTCCAGTACTCCCCCAAAACATGGACAATTCTTAGGGGCACTTACCTAGTCTTCTGGTTGTCTCTGTTTTTAGGGCGGGTCTTCCCTCCAAGTTGCAATAGATCTTTGAGTCACATTTGATGACACAGCCCTCTCTTAAGACCTTCCATCTTCTTTTGAGGCCATGAAATCACAATTCTTTGATTCATAGCACTTCAGCTGCCACTGAACAACCAAAGGTGCCAACAGAATTCCATTTATTCCAAATCTAATTAATCATGGACATTGCCTTTTCGCTTAGTCTTTTGGATTAATCTTAGAAGACCATCCATTAAATATATAGCTTGTATCAAGAATGTGTATCAAGAACCTCAAATATGTTCATACCTTTCAGCCTATAAATTTCACTTCTGGGAATATTACAAGAAAATGATTCTAGATACAGTTAAAAATGTTTTGCACAAAGATGCTTATCACAGTGTTACTTACACTAAGGAATGATTAAAAACCATCTAAATGCCAACAAAAAGGATAATTGTTAAGTAAATTATTGGATATCTTTCAGCCATTAACATGATATTTACCATATTTTAATAAAATAAAACCATGTTTTGGTAAAAAGTTTTAATAACCACATGGAATATTGATATGCTAATGTCAAGAAGAAAACAATTGGGGTTTACAGTGGGATATGGAGTTTACCTCAACTGTTAGCTGTTTGCATAGAAGGAAGGAAAGCATCTACAATGTTAACAACAGTCATCTCTGAAAGGAAGGATTTGGGGAGATTTTTATACTGTTCGTTGTCTTTTTCTGTGTTCAGCAAATTTTGTTTAATGAGGATGATCTAGGTGGGTGGGGTCTGGTCAGCCAAGCTCAGCTGCTCAAATGTAGGAGACAGAGCCTTTGCAGATATCACCGATCTTCTTTACACCATTAAATATATCTTATAATTACAATTGCTCTCTCTAAATGGGCTGTTCATTCTGTTAATGAGGTTTGTGGACCACTGTTTACAAACAAGGCAATTCCTAGAATCTGCTAGCAATTAGGAAATTCTCCCAGCCTCCCCAAGAAAAATAAACACCATTAATAACACCTGTCCTGGCTTAGACCCAGGTTGGTTTTGTGCCATTTACTTTGGGAGTGGATAATAACAGCAACCCTAAAAAATGTGCTTAGCCTACAAATTGTTCCTGTGCATCGTTGGCTGATCTACTGGTTGGAAGAAAGCATTAAGACAAGGTGAAGGAAGAAGACTTGACGTTCCTTGTTCATACTGGTTTTCATAAACAGTGGTCTCCTGACAAGGATTCTTGCCAACTTAACTATTTTTCTTTTGTATCTGTGCACTGACCTCAGAAGTCGAGCAAAGCCTTGAACCAAAGACACCCTTGGACAATTTATTAGGGAACACCTGTTGGACAGACTGTTTCTCAAAGTCCAACACTGCCAAGTTCCCTCTGGTGTTGGAAGAAACCAGTGTCTTTAAGCACCAGATACTGAGTGGGCTTGCATTTGGGAGCCATATTGTAGGAATATCTTCACACTGTATAGTCTTGCTCTGCATGGTAAGAGGGCCCACAGGGAGAGGCCACCAGCACAGCACACAGATATGGAGACAGCAAGAGGCCATCAGATTCAGCGCTCCCACCTCAGATGTCCTCCAAAACAAGCTCACTGTCTGTCTGTCTCTCTCTCTGTGTCTCTCTGTCTCTCTGTATGTCTCTTCCCACTGCCATACCAACCCTTCTAACCCCATGGCCTCCCTCTCCTTCTTAAAGGCAAAGAGTTGAAACCACACAGATTACAGTACAATAACACACAGTACTGAAATATTTAGGGTGGTGGTGGTTTATCTGGGTTCCTTTTGACAGAGAGTTCCTTACACACCTCTTTGCACCATCATGATGAGAAGGGAAAATCCATGGCTTTCTGCACTCCTCCTGGCAGCTGGTTGAGAACCCATCTCCCAAGGGTTGAGTAAGGAATCTAAGACAAGTGACTTTCTCCTGTGAGGCAAAGGCAAGGAGAAGCAGCAGGCTCGTGAATGCAGATTCTGGGGCCCCCAGACTTCTCTGCAAACTCTCCTGCTGCCCTATTCCATGAGCAGAGTCTTAACATAGGGGTTCATCAGGTGTCTTATTAGCTGTTAGCTAAGTCCTCTAAGGGGCTGCTTGGGTTTTAGGTAAACCCATAGCTTCTGCAATTTGCAATCTTTTTCTGGGGTCATAGGTAAAATTGAATCACATACCCATTTTTTCACAGATCAGTAAAGGGATTAGAGTGAGAGCACTTGGCAGCACCTTGCACAGCCCGCCTTGGCTCCTGCGTGGTGATGCAGCAGCAGCTGCAGGTGGCTTCATCAACGCATCTGGTCTTTCACTTTCAGTGACATGTGTTGTCCTGCCTTTCATAGCTGTAACCTTGACATTGGATCAAATGGATGGTTTGCATGGGATTCTGTAGTTTCTGGGTGACCAGATCCAATTCCATAACAGACATTAAGGACCCAGAGATGCAAGACAGGGAGTGTTCACAGGGCATCCATCATCAGACTCCCACTGTATCCTAAGTGTTTGGGATGCTATTGAGATGAATTCCCAGCTTCCTGCGTCCCAGCGACACTGTTCCTGACTGATACCCAGGCCAGCAAGTCTTCCAAGGCAGGCAGTGAGACACCACTTCACAGTAATGACGATAATGTCAGGGATCAGAAAGAACTGCTTTTTAAGATGTGCTTTTTATCCAAGTTCAATATTTTCCCTGAGGACGCTATTGATCAATTTCTGAGGACTCCAGGACTCTTAAGACTTAGAATAAGGCCATAATCAATGGACATAATCAAATAAGGAAAACCCTGCAGGCCCAGGAAGTAACTCCAGTTGGCCAAGAAAATGGAGGCAGGAAGAAGAGAGACAAGGTGACATCCAACATCCAGAGAAATTTTGTTCTCTGCTAGTGACATTGGAGAGGAACTTGGTCATCCATTTATGGGCCTTAAGAAAGAATAGTCTAAAGTACTGGTATAGATTGGATTGTGTCCTCCAAAAATATATGTTGTAAATCCTAACTCCTATGGTGGTCGTAAAGGAGCTCTGGTGGTGCAGTGGTTAAGGCATGTGGCTGCTAACCAGAAGGTTGGTGGTTCTAACCCAGCAGCCACTCCACAGAAGAAAGATGAGGCAGTCTGCTTCCATACAGTGTATAGCCTTGGAAACCCTATGGGGGTCACTATGAGTTAGAATTGATTCGTTGGCAGTGGGGTTTTTTGTTTGTTTGTTTGTTTTTAAATAGTGGTTATAATGCCACTCGGGAATGAGCTATCTTTGTTATGTTAATGAGGCAGTCTTAGTACAGGGTGTGCTTCAAGTCAATCATTTGAGATATAAAAGAGCAGATTGAGCCAGCGACCAGGCAAGGAAGCAGAGATGGGAAAGATAGATGCCACGCCACACGGGCTCTGCAAGGAACCAAGAAACAGAAACTGAAAAGAGATGAGCGCCCGCCCCCCAAAGCCCCACAAAAAGAGGGCGTCCCCTGCTCGATGGTCGGGCTTCCAGTCTTGTAAACTATGAGGAAACAAATTTCTCTCGTTCAAGCCGCCTAGTGTGGTCTTTCTGCTACGGCAGCACCGGGTAATGAAGACAAGCTCCGAGGTGCCGTGCAGAGGGCAAGCCCGGCCTCCAGGAAGAGCTGGGCGGACAGCCCCAAGAAAGCACTGTTTCCGTGAGAGACATCTCCGACCACCTGCAGGACCCCACCCGTGCACCAGAGCACCGGGGGCACTGGGACGCTACTCGGAGGAACATGTACGCGCTTGAGAAAAAACGAGTGGCAGTAATCGGTGGCTATAGGCCAGGGGATCAGTTTGCAGGTTAAGGTTATTATGAAATTCTGGGGGCTTACGTACCACTTACCCACGTCAGGTTTAGTACATGTATTTGTAACACATTTCTTGTTAGTGAAGGATCTTAACATACGAAGTCCTAACATAACTTTGGGGTAAGAGTACTGATCCAACGTTTCCAGGACTATGTCCAGGAACGCTAGGAAATAAGAACGACTTCTCCTGGAAGCAGGCACTAACACGTTACTAGGGAAACTCACTCCTGCAGGCATGTGGCTTTGCAGCAAAAGGCAGAAGGGGACAGAGAGGAGGTCCTGGGCTCTCACAGGCACCTTCAGGAGAAGAAGAAGAAGACAAAAGACTACAGCCTTTGGCCAGGAACCAAGGACAGCCTGAGTCAGCCATGATAACTAGTTACAAACTGGGCTAAAGTTGGGGGTGGAGAGAAGGGGAGTAAAACCCACTGCCACTGAGTTGATCCCAACTCACAGCAACCCTATAGGACAGAGAAGTGCTGCATAGTGTTTCCGAGGCTGTCATCTTTACAGAAGGAAAGCCCAAACCAAACTCACTGCCATTGAGTCAAGTCAATTCCAACTCACAGCAACCCTATAGAACAGAGTAGAATTGCCCCACAACGTCTCCAAGGCTGTAAATCTTTATGAAAGCAGACTGCCCCATCTTGCTCCCGCCAGGTGGCTGGTGGGTTCAAACCACCAAACTTTTGGTTGAAGTCGATGTGACTGCAACAAGCTGAGTATATCATAACACCAGCAGGAAAACTAGCTCTTGCAGGACAGTGGGTTGCTCTAGAGAGTAATGCCCCTGCAGCCCGCACGGCCATCAAGTCAGTTCCAACTCACAGTGACACCCATCGTGTTTCCAAGGCTGTAAGTCTTTAGGGAAATAGATTGCCTCATCTTCCTCCCACAGAGCAGCTTGTGGGTTTGAACTGCCAACCTACTGGTTAGCAAACAAATGCCTTAACCACTACACTACTGGAGACAAATGCCTTACCCACTATGCCACCATGTAGGCAAGAA
>NW_006921625.1:9631859-9724949 GCF_000298275.1 Orycteropus afer afer
GCAGGTAAGAGACAAGTATTGATTTGGGTGAAGGAAAAGGCAATGTACCAAAAGTGAGTGACCAGTACAATAACACTAAGGAAAAAGAAGACACAGAGAGGTGCACGAGAGATACACACAACAAACACTTTCACATACACAATACTGTATTGTCAGTACTAACAAACATTAATCAATGGGTGGATACATAGGAAGGCAGGCTGAATGACCAGGTATGTCTAGGAAAAAGGGAATATACCCATGACTATATATATGTTTGGCAGAAGATATTTCTACACACATATTTGTATGTGCTATGAGAAGGAAAGTTGGGCAATCTACTTCTGTAGAAACCCAGGAGGGGTTGCTATGAGTCGGGGCCAACTCGACAGCACATAACAACAACATGAGAATGCCCATATATATAATAGAGCTAATGGGGCAAAGTTATGATAACTTCTTAGCCATAGCCAAACACCCTGAGGGAATGAGTCACTGGGCCCATGGGCTCAGGAACATGGTCAAGGGGACATCAAGCTCAACTGGCACAACATACTACACAAAATTATTGTTCTACATCCTACTTTGGTTAGCAGTGACTAGGGTCTTAAAAGCTTGCAAGTGGCCATGTAATATGCAACAATTGGTCTCTCTTTGTCTAGAGCAAAGAAGAAAGAAGAAAGTTGAAGACATGTGGAAACAATTTAGTCCAAGGGCGTAGTGGATCATGCAAACCTCAGCCTACATGACCATGAGACCAGAAGAGCTAGATGATGCCCAGCTACCACTGTCAACCACTCTGAAAAGGATCATAGTAGGAGATCCTGGAGAGAGTGGGAAAAAAATATGGGACAAAACTGAAAATCTTGAAGAAGTCCAGGCTTGTTGGTGAAACCCCTAAGTTTATGGCCCCTAGTCACTCTTCAGGCCTGGAATTGAACTCAATCTCGTGGCTTCCAGCCAAACAATAGATGGGAATATAAGGTGAATGTTTATACCAGGTAGGTACACTCCTTAGAACAATCAACCATGGAAGATTAGAAGATCAGTATTTTCACAGGAAAATAGCTCAGAGGGCAGTGATGCATAGGAAAAAAAGGACACAAGGAAAAGGTAACCACAGGAAGGAAGTAGGAAGAGAGATTATGGGGATTGCAGTCTATATCATGGAACAAAATGTGTATGAACTGTTGTATAGGAAATGAATTTACTCTGTAAATTTTCACCCATATCACAATTTAAAGGGGAAGAAAAATGCTGCTATAAACATTCAAGTTTTTGTGAGGGCTATATTTTCAATTCTCTTGGGTATATATCTGGGAGTAAAATTGCTGAGTCATGAGGTTTAACTTTTGAGGAGCTACCAAGTTGTTTTCCAAAGCAGCTGCATCATGTTTTAATCCTACCAGCAATGTATGAGGGTTCCAATTACTCTACAGCTTTCCCAATGCTTGGTATCCTCCGTTCTTTTGATCACAGCCCCTGTTGTTGTTGTTGTTGTTGTTAGTTGCCATCGAGTTGATTCTGACTCAGGGCAAGCTCATGTATCAGAATAAAACTGCTCCCGACGTAGGGCTTTCAAGGTTGTGATCTTTTGGAAGCAGGTCACCGGGTCTTACTTCCAAAAAGCCTTTGGGTGGGTCTGAACCATGAACTTTCCAGTTCGTAGTCCAGCATTTAACCATTTCTGCCACTTCACAGTTGTCCTAGTCAGTGTGAAGTGTTATTTTGTTGTGATTTTGATTTGCTTTTCCTTGATGATTTGTGATGCTAGGCATCCTTTCATGTGGTTACTGGCCATTTGGATCTCTGCTTTGGAGAAATATCTATTCAGATCCTTTGCCCATTTTTTAATTGGGTTATTTGTCTTTTTACTATTGAGTGGTAAGAGTTCTTTATATACTCTGGATATATTAGATATTGATTTGCAAATATTTTCTCCCATTCTATGTGTTGTCTTTTCATTTTCTTTAGGATATAGTTTGCATCACAAAATTTTTTAATTTTGTCAAAGTCCAGTTTATCTACTTTTTCTTTCGTTGCTTGTGCTTTTGGTGCCATATCTAAGAAATCGTTGCCTAATACAAGGTCATGAAGATTTACTCCAATGCTTCTTCTATTGGCAGGTTTTCAAGACCTTTCACTTACACTGGATTTAGAATCCTCCTTGTTCCTAAATGCAGGTTTATCAGGCTCTAAACTTGAGCCCTTTCTTCTAGACCCCACTGCCATACCTTCATCACTTTTAATTGTTTCTACCAGGAACAATAATAAAGGAGTCCAAGAGAATGGGGGAACAGAAGTATGTGCAAATTATAAATAAAAACAGATATTGAGATGTAAAAGTAATATGCCTCTCTAACTTACCAACACATTTCATTTGTGATATGCCTACAACAGAAATGAACCATGAACGTGTTACTAACATTTTCAATTGCCTCCCTCTGTGTCTTAGTCTCCCCCCCCTGGAAGTGGCTGGACCAGGACTGGCCAAGAAGGTGGAGTGAGCACTTGGTTTCCCATGGTTAGGCTAGCATAAGAGTTTTGCTCATGATGACAAGCAGAAGTGGGACTGGAGAAATAGATTGAGCCAGAGGCTAGGAGAGTTGAAGTCCACATGCCAGCAAAAGAAAAGTTGCCTAACACATGAGGTGCAGACGGAGAAATGGAAGCAAAGGCAAAGAGAGGGATTCCAGGGTCACAAAACCAAGAGTTTGGGCCCATGGAAACAAGATCAAGTAGAAATAGATTAAAATCAGTTGCAGGGAGTGAAGGATGTTGAAGAGAAAGGAGTACATGAAGCAATGGTCAAGAAAACCCAAGAGTTTGGAGTTTCCTGAAATATGGCTCATCAGAAATGTGAGGACACAGTGGGTCACCCTTCCTTAAAGCAGCACAAGTGGAGTGAACAAAGCCACTGCTTTTGAAAGTCAGCATTCTCTTGGGTAAGCGACTTTATCTTCTAAACAGTCCCATGATGAACAGCATGGTCTTGCCTATTTTATAGATACAGACTTCTCATTCCTGAAAAATGTATGAATCTGGACTTCTGCTTCCTCCAATACAGAAAACTGTGTTATCTAAAGGGTAGTCTTGATGCATTGCCTTACTTATGATAAGTAAGGTAAATGTCTAAGGATCTCCTTTTCAAAAAAAAAAAAAAAAAAAATGACACAAATGGAATCCAATAAATAAATTGAAACATTGGACTTGCACTGAGGACAAATGCCAATATAATCTCTCTAAATAAGAACTAAGCCTTGGACCATCAGCAAGGTGACTGAGCTAAGCCTAAAACTACCATATTAAATTGGAGACTCTGAACAGAGTCTGAAGTACCCCACATCTGTAACCAGCTCCCAGAAGACAGTCAATACAAAGTCTGTTTGGAAGAAAGCTCCCACTCTTTAGATCCGTAAGATTCCTGCCATGTAAGAACATGCAACTGTGAT
Organism: Orycteropus afer afer; assembly: GCF_000298275.1. Taxonomy (NCBI): domain Eukaryota; kingdom Metazoa; phylum Chordata; class Mammalia; order Tubulidentata; family Orycteropodidae; genus Orycteropus; species Orycteropus afer. The sequence goes on from NW_006921625.1 coordinate 9,635,291, forward strand.
GCCACAATAAAGATCATCAAACACAAAGATACAAGTCAGATGATTTATAATTAGCAAAAACATTAAGCAAGATCAAAAGTCAGATCTCCAATAATTCAAATATTGGAATTATCAGCTATATAATGTAAAATAACTGTGTTAATTATTTAAAAAATTAAAATTGAAATTATAAAAATAATCAAGGAACAAAAGACCATCAGAATAACCAAGGCCATCTGAGAAATCACCAACTAGAACCTTTAGAAATAAGATTATTGTTGAAATTAGAATTTCAATGGATGGGTTAAACAACTGATGAGACATGAATGAAGAGAGAGCAATGAAATGGATGGTCAAGCTGAAAAAACTACCCACTATGTAACACAGGAGGCAAGGAGATGACCGGTTAACATATATGAAATCTATAATTAAAAGTTCTAAGACATATCTAAATACCAGAGGAAAAGAATAGAGAAAATGGAAAAAGAAGCCATTTTTTCAGAGAAATTGGCTATGAAATTTCCAGAAATGATGAAGGACAATAATCCATAGATCCAGGAAGCATAATATATGTCAAAAACAATAGAAAGGAAGAAATTCATTGCTAGACATATTGCATTGAAACTGAAGAACACCAAAGACAAAGTGAAAGTATTAAAAGCAACCAGAATGAAAAGACAATTCACCCACAAAGTAACAATTAGACTGATGGAAGACTTCTCTACAGTGATAATGGAAACCAGAGACAATGGAATAGTGTAATATCTCTGCTTAGGGAAAACAGCTGTTAACCTCAAATTTGTACCCAGCAAAACCATTTTTCAAGTATATGACTTGAAATGAAAGACAAGTTATACAATTTCATAAACAAAAAGTAAGAGGTTAGCCAGCAATACGTCTCCAGTAAAGGAACATCTGAAAGATGTATGTCAGAAAAAAAAATAAGATACCAGAAGGTATGACTACACAAGAAGGCATGATGAGTACATAAAATGTAGGTTAATCTAAGTAAATTTATATTAAAACTATCTAAAATACTGAAAAAACACAGCATGTAAGTCATAAATGACAAGAGATGTATGTGGGATAAATGTTCTCTAAAGTCCTTGCATTTTTTATTAAGGACTTTGTTTATAATCCATGTACATGATATACAAGGATGCTACTCAAAACTCATCTGCTGTCCCACCACAAGTATTAATAGCATCCTCTTTCACTCAAAAGTTTCCTAAACTCACTGCCATTGAGTTGGACCCGACTCATAGTGACGCCTCCTTGGGTTTCCTGAGGCAGTATCACTACGGAAGTAGATTGCTTAACCTTCCTTCCGAGGAGCGGCTGGTGGGTTTGAACCACCAGCCTTCTGGTTAGCAGTCAAATGCCTTAGGCACTGACTTGACAATAAATTGTAGGGTCACTCTTCTATGACTCAAGAATCTTGCTCGTAAGCACTTACCCTAGAGAAACTCTTGTAAATGTGCACAGGATGACGTGCACACAAACATTCATCAGGACAGACTTTGTCTAATGGTTCTTTGTAACTGTTTGGTCTTCTTCCCACAAAAGGGGATGGTGTAGGTGAGGAAAAGATGCAGTTCCCTATGCTGTAACTATTAAGGGTGTGAGCTGAAAAGGGAGCCTGCCTGAGTTTTCACCCAGCAATACTAGTTCCCAGGACTGAGCCTGTGGTCGAGTTACCAAACTGCTGGAAGTCTGAGTTTCCTCATATGGAAGATATGGATAACAATACTTCCTACCACATGGGTTGCTATAGGAGTCCCTGAGTGGTGCATGGTTAATGTCCTCGGCTGCTAACCAAAATGTCGGAGGTTCAAGTCCCCCAGAGGTACCTCAGAGGAAAGGCCTGGTGATCTATTTCCAAAAAGCCAGCCACTGAAAACCCTGTGGGGCACAGAATCAACTCAACGGGGAATGGTTGTTTGGTCTGAAGTTGCTGTGAGATCTAGTAACATTAATAACAAAAACTCACATTTATTGAACATTTACTATAGCCAAACACTTCTACAAGGGTTGTGTTGTTATAAACAAACAACAACAAAACAAAACCTACTGCCATTGAGTGAATTCTGACTCATAGCAACCCCATCGGGTTTCCAAGGCAATAAATCTTTATGGAAGTAGATTGCCCCATCTTCCTTCTGCAGACCAGCTGGTGGGTTTGAACCACTAACCTTCTGGTTAGCAGTCAAATGCCTTAGGCACTGCACCACCAGAGCTCCTTTTTTGTGCATATAGCTTCTTTAATCCTCACAACCACCTTTAAAGTAAGTATTAATATTCCCAGTTTATAGGTATGATATCCAAAGCTTAGCAAAGCCTCCCAAAGCGTAGGAGTCAAAATGTGCCCAGGATTTAGCACAGAGCCTGGTGCACTGTGAGCCCTCAGTGCTGAGTCAGTCAGTAATGGCAGTGATGATATGGTGGTGTGGTCACTCCTGTCAGATCCACAGAGGGGAGCACATTGCAAGGGCTCTGGCTCCCAGGCCAAGCACAGTGGTGGTGGAGGTGGTCTGCATCCCACTGGGTCACTCAACAGATGCTCTAACGTTGCAAGGGTTGAAACACTAACATCTCCTCCAACAAGTCATTGGTGACCATTCATACTCCAGTGGTGCTTGGAAATAGCTTCCAGGAGACTCTGCAGACCTTGGTGTGTCACCAAGACCACACCGCAGTCCTCCCTTTCACAGAAACAGTCATAAGCCTGAAGGAAGAGTCAGGAGACTTTCTTTTGGTTTTTGTTCCTTCAGACATGATTACTTTTCAACTTCAGGCAGAGAAGCAAACCAGTGAAAGAGACAGGAGTCCAGGACAATATCCACTTCTACTTTTTTTCTTTCTCAACCAGCGCAATAGAATGAATGGCTTAGAGCTTCTGAGTTAATTCCCTCGCGATGTTAAGGCTTAGCCTAATCTTTGCCTCATTTCTCTTTGGTTCCTTCCAATTCTAACATTCTACAATCCAAAATGGTGAGAAGAAAATGGGCCATCATTTGTACAGATGAGAATATAGAGGTTCTGTGGAGTTGAAGTAGGCCATGAGGGAAGAGAAAGAAGTGGGGGATGAAAATGAGAAAGCAAGGGCCGTTTGGGGGCCAGGTAGCAGTGGCCTCAGTCAGCCCAAAGGGTAAGGGATCATCATTGTCAGGGTTGTGAGCAAGGGAGGGTCAGCAATTCTTTTCATGTTAAAATGTGGGCTTGAGGGAGGACCGGCTGTCTTCCCTCTCCTCGTGCTCCCTTCCTCCTTCTCCCCCCACTTCCTGACTACTTCCTGTCTCCTTTCCTCCCTTCCTTCCTATAAAAATACTCCAAAGTCATCATTGCCTGATTATTTTGCAACATTTTATTGTTATCTATGCCTGAAGTCAAGGAACTCTGACAGCCCAGTGGTTAAAACATTTGGCTGCTAACCAATTATTATTTTGGGTACTTTTCTAGATCAGGGTGCTGATCTATGCCCTGGGATACAGTGGTGAACAAACCAACCCAGTCCATGCTCTCAGGGAATTTACGAGTCTAGCCCACAAAGCACAGTGAAATCCACTGGAAACAGGAGCTCTTTCTTAAGCCTTTTGTGAGCCCCAGCCTCAAAGACAGGTGACCCTAAGATTAAGGTGCTGAGACTAATTGGGTACTGATTAGGCACTGCAAGTTGGTGAGGATCCAGCCTCAATTTGAGGGCCACGCAGGCTCAAGCTTAGTTCATTGGCACAGGTGCCCACATGTGCCACGCACACAGGTCCAGAAACCAGACTCGCCGCCCCAGGACTTCTGAGATTTTAAATATCTGCCAGATATAGACAGACCTGGAGTACCCAACTGCATTTTTCTTGCTTTGCAGCCAGGCCCCACTTTCCTCTGTACAAAGCTATTTACCAGAAGCTAAACTAAAATGATCTCTCCAATTTGCAGCTACGCTGCCTGGCTTTCTGATGTTAAAAGGCCTGATTTGTTAAAGCCACAAACCAACCTGTTGCCCGCATGACTGTGGTTTCCAATGGAAGGACCAAGGACCCCATAAACTCACCCGCTGCCTGACCACCAGGTGTTTGGCAGATGGGACTTTGGGACTTGGCCTCCAGCCTGTCCTTGTGGCTCCATCTGCCTTGGCTACCTGTTCTCCCACAAAACCCAATGCATGCAGGTGGCTCCTAGCTGGGTCTAACTGAGACAACCCTCAGACTGATTCCCCGCCATGGTCCAGGTGCCCTGCCCTCCCTGTGCTCTCTATCCAGGGAGGAAGAGAGATGTAACCAAATCCTCACAGAAGCACTCAACTACAATTGTACGTAGATAAAGAGATAGACAGATCTATCCTGACCTCAGGCAAACTCACTGCTGCCAAGTCCATTCCGACTCAGAACAACCCAATAGGACAGAGTAGAACTGCCCCAGAGGGTTTCCAAGGCTGTCAATCCTTACAGGAGCAGTCTGTCACATCCTTCTCCCATGGAGTGACTGGTGGGTTCCAATGACCCACCTTCTGGTTAGCAGCCAAATGTTTTAACCGCTGCGTCACCAGAGCCCCTTGACTTCAGGCATAGATAACAATAAAATGTTGCAAAATAATACCTTGGCTTATGAGAATTTATTTCATTGTAAGTTTCTTCATTGTTTATAATAGCTGTTTAACAGCCGGCTGCCAAACTTCTGACAGCGCGACAACAGCTCTTGTGATCCAGTACGTGCCCCCTTGAGGCACAGCCCTGAAGTGTGCCTACCTCTGAATCATGAGCTCTTCCCTTGCCACATTGCCTCTGTGGACGGAGACTGGACGGACCGGAGGGAAGGCTGCAGCCTGCGCACTGGGAAAATGTTTCAGGCGTGTGCGAGGCCCCAGGTTCAGCAGGAACAGAAGCTTCTTCAAAAAGGCCTGGTGCAGGCAGAATGAGATGCTGCAGACCTATTGAAAATGGTTCCAGGAAGAATGGGGCGAGAAAAGCTCCAAGGGCCCTTCACATGCAATCAGGCCTGATTCACACAGCGGACCGAGATCAACGCGCCACAAAAGGTCTGTGTCCACTTCAGCTGAAGGCCTGTGGGTCCCATTATCAATAGCAATGAAAGTCTAATTAATAGACACTGTTTTGCCCCAAGCTGAATGCAGAAAAGTCCAACTCGGTTCCTTAAGAAGCCGAGGACTTGGAGGTGGGCGGCCTCTTATGTGAAGCACCATGTGAGTTCTCATCAGAAACTTTCATGGCTGATGGAGGCCCGTGGAAACATCTGGCCAGAGGATGTGGCTTGCGCGTGTCTTTAGCAAGTGATGGATCAGGGATAAAGGTGGCCTAGTCAAGGGGCTACAGACACACTTACACACAAACACATCCATGTACACACACTCATACACATGTGTGCACAGCCTTATACACAAACACACACATGCACATACATATTCACAAACACATGCATGTACACACGCACACAAGCAACTTGGATGTACATAGATGTATGTACTCACATGAATACATGTACATAACCAAAACCAAACTCAGTGCCATAGAGTCAATTCCAATTCATAGTGACTCAATTACCCACATTGGGTTTATGAGGCTGTAAACCTTTATGGAAGTAGATCACCCCATCTTCCTTTTGCAGAGCAGCTGGTGGGTTAGGGACCTTCTGGTTAGAGACCAAATTCCTTATCTACCACGCCACCAGAACTCTCATACATGAACACACATACACGCACACATATGCACTCACACACAAAAAGATCCATGTACATGCAGGCACATGTGCATGCACACACACGTGCATGCTCACATGCAACACACGAATGTACAGATTCACACACAAAGCCACATGCACACAGTACATGCATGCACTCACACACGTACTCACATGCATGTGCTCACACACATGAACTCACATACACTCTGATCTCTTAATACCCTGTCTGTCTCACTCCCCCAGTCATGGTAGCCCTTGTTTCCGCTCATCCCGTTTTAACCCCCTACAAGTGCACCCCATATGCTGCAGGACACACAGGCCAGGAGTCAACACACACACAACAAAACTAGGGGAGGTGAGGAGGGACATTAGAGGAGCCAGCAGAGGGAACTGACAGGCTCTGGGTGCCCCAGTAGGATAACGGTTAAGCACTCGGCTGCTAACCAAAAGGTCTTTGGTTCGAACCCACCAGCCGCTCCTGGGAGAACAGACCTAATGACCTGCTCTTGCAAAGACTACAACCCAGGAAGCTCTGTGGGGCAGTTCTTCTCTGCCCTATAAGGCCATTCGGAGTCGGAATCGATTCACGGCACACAACAACGACAGCCCCAGGCATTGTGGGAGGGGTGATCTCCCGACTCCTCTACGACTGCCTGTTATGGTTTCTGGCCTGGCCCCACCAAGCAGCAACAATGGAGGGAGAAAGCTTCTGGCTTCTTTGTTTGGCCAGGACACTTTCCCTTATCCATGCTCCCTCTTGTTCCAGACAGAGCCGTGAGCTGGCCTCTCTGTGGTCCTGCACCCCCCTTGGATGAGGGAATGAGGCTGCTCATTCCCACACAAAATCCAAGTCACCCTGCCTTCAGGAAAGGCCGTCAACCAATCCAGCCTGGGAACCATGCACATCCCACCCTGCTGGTCCCACCAGGGTGCTCCTGACACCCCTGGAAGGGAAAACACACAGCAAGGGGCACATTACTCCAGCCCCAAGCCAGGAAGGCTCATCCCTGGGGTCCTGTGAGCAGGTGCGACACAGCTCTCCACACTGTGCAGGTCACGAGAGAAAGGGACTTGCCCAGGGTCACACAGGTGGAGCAAGAATCCAGGTCCCCATCTTCCAGAGCCCTCGGAACCTGAGCAGAACCCTGCTGCCATCAGGAAAGTGCCCGCTGCCTTCTACTTCCAAGTGATCCATTGACGATGAAAGTCACCGAGCAAACTTTAAGGAAAGAAAAACTTTATACATAATAATTTTTGTTATCGAATGAGAAATGTAGGTGACGAGCAGAGGCCGGAGCATGGCACGTTTAATTTCAGCCGTGGCAGTGAGGGGCAGCTTCCACGGCAGCCATAATAAATTACACACAAGTGCCACTGAACAACAACAAAAAACTGTGGGTCATCTATTTCAGTCCCATTTACAAGAAATCAATATCAATACTTAATGCAATACTGGTGAGAAACGAGCTGAGATGCAGGAAGCGTAATAAAGCCGGGATGGAAGGCCAGCAGCGTTTCCCGCGGAAGGAAAAACCGTCTCTATTTTCAGGTTGATTTCCACCAAAACCATGCACGGAAGTCTGAGAGGTTTGCAGATCTGACTTTAAAAATTGCCTCTTTATGAAATTAAGAAAGTTCCCTGAGCTGTGGGTTGCTAGCTGGATAAAAGTCACAGTCGGAAGGGACTGTTTCCTCTTTCAAAGTGCACCGGTCACTTCTCATGGCATTTTCCTGCTCACAACAGCCCTAGTTTTATCACTTGTGCTTTCTGAGATGTTTATGCCTGTAACTAACAGCCTTGCTTTGTTTTTTGTACATAGAGGAAGATCTAATCTCAACCTGATCTTGGAGTCAAGTCAGAAAAATTCAAGGAAACCGATCAGGTATATCACCCCTGGTCAGTCAAGGAAACTGGTCAGACACTATCCCAAGGTGCACCTGTCCACCCACCCACTAACCAACTGCCATAGCGTCAAGTCCAACTCACAGCGAGCCTACAAGACAGAGTAAGACTGCCTCATTGGGTTTCCAAGGCTGTAAATCTTTACAGAAGCAGACTACCTCATCTTTCTTCTGTGGAGTGGCTGGTGGGTTTGAACCACCAACCTTTTGGTTAATAGCTGAATGCTTTAACCACTATGCTGCCATTGCTCCTGCATCTGTGAGCAGCACATCCAAAAGTTCAACCCCAACTCTGGGCAGAGCCCATCACTGCTGTTCCCCTGGACACAGGGCAAGCAGACACTACCACCTCCCTTTGGACTGGTGGGCTTGACTAGGAGTTACCACCATCACAGTCCCAAGCCCCTCTGTGCTCCCGCAGAGGGGGACAGGGGCCGACCCTCAAAGCCACGCCAAGGCCAGAACGCATTTCCCCGCCACATACACTGGTCCATGCACCAGTTTCCTTCCACTGAGTGGGGTGTACATATGAAGGCACTTTGTTTCCGGAACACTGCTCCCCACAGTGCCACACCCTTCCCTGTGAGCAGCATATTCTGTAAGGGCCTCTTGGGCAGTTTCTGAAACTTTCCACTGACTTCGGATTATAAAATTGTGTCCAGTTTAAAACAGTCATCTCATAGCCAACTCAAAGCTCTCCCCTTGGTCACTGATGGCCAGGCCTGCAGCTCAGGGTCAGAAGCCACCTGTTCCGGGGCTTGCTGGCCCTCCCGCCCTCCTGGAGTGGACGTGTCCCATTGCTGTGCAGCCCTGCCCCGGTCTCCTAGGGCTCTCCGGCTTGTAGAAAGCCACCCTGCCTCTCTCTGTGAGGCCCGTTCCATGGAGAGGCTGTGGGGTTGGGCGTCAGGCCCCACACCCATCAAAGATGGAGCTGTTATCTGGGATTGTGGCTCTGCCTCATTCATGGGGCTGGCCAATAGTGGGAGGGCCAGCTACATCCATGATCCAAGAGAGAGACACAACTCTTCCCATCAATGGCCAAACTGGCTGATCCTGAGGGAGCACCTGCCTGGTGTCAGGGCACAAAGCTATTGGCCTCCAAGGGCTCAAGGTGCCTTCACCGGCAGGTGCTCAGTAAACAGCTCGCCCTTCACTCAGTGGTTGGGGCAGACGGCGTATCGAGATGCCCCGTGGTGTGGCAGGAAGGACTGAGACTGCAGTGCCAGACCTGCATTAATACTCCGTCTCCGCCACTTCAGTGTTACTGAAACTTGAGGAGAAAGAGAGCACTGTGGACCGAGGTCATCAAGGAAGACGTCATGGAGGAGGTGCTGTCATAGTACTGCTGTTGGTGTTAGGTGTCGTCAAGTCAATTTCAACTCAAAGAGACCCCACGTGATGGAGTAGAACCGCCCCATAGGGTTTTCTAGGCTGTAATCTTCACAGGAACAGATCACCGGGTCTTTCTCCTGTGGAGCCTCTGGGTGGGTTTGAACCACCAACCGTTCAGTAAGCAGCCAAGCCCTTAACTGTTGTGCCACAAGGGCCCCTTGATTTACTCCCAGAAGCCACTATTCTGATTGCTCACTATGTACCAGTCACGGTTCTAGGGACTTGATATGCACTAGTTCATTGAATCCTCTCAACAAACTCATGAAGTAGGTACCATTACTATCCCTCATGGGCACTGCGAGGTTAACGAACTTGCCCAGCATCACACAGCTAGTTAGTGGCAGAGCCCAGACTTGAACTCAGGAAGCCCTGCCCCAGTCTCTGCTCACCGCCATCATGCACCATCACTGGGCCCTGAGGATGTCTGACAACAAATGTCACTAGTGTTCTTACTTGGGCCCTGGTGGCACCAATGGCTTTCCCTTGACCACTAACCTAAAGATTGGCAGCTTGAAACTACCCAGTCATGCAGTGGAAGAAGGACCTGGTGTGAAGGCTTTTATAAATATTACAGCCAAGAAAAGCCGACAGAACTCTGTTCTACATGCAACACAAGTAGTCACTACAAGTCACAATTGACTCCACTAAATGAGTCTTGAGCAAACAAATTATACATACACATAGGTACGTAATTATATGTTGTTGTTGTTATGTGCCGTCAAGTCAGACCTGACTCATAGCGACCCCTCCTTGGGTTTCTGAGGCAGTATCACTACGGAAGTAGATTGCCTCATCTTCCTTCCGAGGAGTGGCTGGTGGGTTTGCACTGCCAGCCTTCTGATTAGCAGTCAAGTGCCTTAGGCACTACGCTACCAGAACTCCCACGTAATTATATAGATACACACATATATATTGGCTACTGCTCTTCTTACTGGCAGATAGTGTGCAGCCACCCTGGAGACGAAGGAAGGAAAGATGTGGACTAGTATCCCCTCCCCCTCTCCTCTAAACCCATGCAAAGGTTTGGAAGAGTAATTGGGGAGGGAAAACCATTTTAAACGCCCCTCCTATTGTGCTTTTATTGTCAAATGATAGCACTGCTCACAGTCTTTGAAGGGCTCTAAGCAAGTTTTCACAGGTCTTCCTGCAGAAAATCATGAGGGAAGAGGACGCTTGTGAGTGTGTCCAGGTGTGTGTGTGACCCCGCCTGCCCCTCGACAATTCAGTGGCAACAGGCAGGAGGCTCCGGAGGTGGATTAGTTGTCTGCTGGGAAAATGGAGCTGTGAAAAAACCGGTGATGAGGGATCCCCAGCACTGCTGCAGAGAAGGACACTGGAGGCCACGACGCCAGGTGAGCAAGGAACTAACTGGCTCATGCCAAGTGGCCTTGCTTTCTAACGAGTCCCGCTGTCCCTGAAACTCACTTTCAGTCAACTTAGTGTCTGCCCAGCCAGCCCTGGGGCTGTACCTGGATTGTTCCGGGGGCTCACCCATTGCTGAGGTGTCAGGTAGCGGCCATCTGGTCCTTGACCATTGTCACTTCCCCACATGGGCCCCCAAATTGTCCTCACACAATTGGGTCATGGAGGACCCTGCGGGGTCCTCTGCCTCCCGGCTCACTCGCATGGTCTTTCTCCCCCCTCCTTCCCATCTCTCTTGTCTTTAGCCCCTCTTCAGCCCCCAGGAACCATCTGGCTGCTTCTGCACCACTCCAGCACCCCATCAGACCCCCTTCTCCTGGACACCCCACCCTCCTGCCCAGAGCCATGAAGCAGTTCTGGAATCTTGAATTCCTGACCTTGGCCGTTGCCAAGGCTTTACCCCAGGGATGGGAGACACAGTCACCCCGGCTCTCAGATCCGCTTCCCACCAGCACGAAGGCTCTCTTCTCTTCTCACTTCTCCCTTCAGCCCCGAAAAAGCTTCTCCAGCCACAAGGTAGGAAAAACTGTCAGTGAGTGATTTGCGTTCTTTCAAATATGCTCCTGTACAAGGTAGGAGGACGTGGGCTCCTGGAAGCCAAAAGTTAACCAGTTGACTTGTTGCCTTCTGGGTCATCCTTCTTCTGAGGTCTGGCTGCCTGACTTGGGAGAGGGATGGGGCAGCAGGAAATGCCAAGGGCAGAAGCAAGAGTCATATCACAAACAGTGTACCCTCAGGTGGATGCTGGGTCCAGCTTCCCCAGGTTAAGCACATAACCCAGTCCCATGATGCTGCCAAGGGCTACGTGCTTGGCTGCTAACCAAGAGGTCGGAGGCAGCCACTCCTCGGAAGAAAGCTGTGGGGATCTGCTTACGTCGAGATTACAGCCGTGGAAGTCCTCTGCAGCAGTTTGACTCTGTCCTCTGGAGTCGCTGTGAGTCAGAGGTTTGGGTGAAGCTACCAGACTATTTCCTTAGATCCTCAGATACATCATGGGGTACAGAGAAGCACTGGGCAAGCTGGAGAACAGGCTGGCATTCCTATGTTGCCCTTCCTCCCTCTGTGACCTGGGCAAGGGCCTTCCTCCCTGCTCCTACTCCATCTCATGGGAAGCTGCACTGTCCTCCCAGGGCTGGTGGTGACAGAGAATGATGTAAGGAGGGTGCAGTGCTGGGCAAGCAGAGAGCCACCATGGTTTCCAAAGGCACCAGCATTTCTGCTCTTCACTATAGGCTCACCCCTCTCTGCAGCAGAGGGCCAAGGAGAGACGGAGACAGAGCAAGTGACCACCATCTGTCCCAATAGACTCCCCCCCCCACACACACACACACACACAGCCACCTGACTCGGCTTTGGAGCAGCTGAGGCACAAAGCCCCAGATGCCTCTCAGCGAGCCTGTGGGCCAGCCGAAATTACACAAAAGAGATTGGGAAGAGACGCTACTCGTGACACCACTTTCCAAAGATAGACTCTCCCTAACAGGGCTAATGTCTCTTGTTCTTTAAGAAAAACTTACCCACCCGAACAGCTTGACCAATGTTCTCGGCAACTTCCTGGAAGAGAACAGGACACACACCCTCCAATCCTCACTCTCCTCAAGCTTCCCTTCTGAAGCCAGATTCCTGAGGTCACCTGCTTCCCCAGGGCCCTCCCCATTCTCGGAGAGGCCTCCTGCCAGTGGACAGCGCCAGACCTTCGTCTGGTCTCAACGGGGCCACACTGAGTCTTCTGGGAGAGTCAGTGAGGTCACTACAGCTGTGCTTCACTTCCTCAAAGGCTTCTGCCCCAAGCACTCAGTCCTTCCATGTCGTGTCAGACACCCAAGCCAACTGTTTCCTCTCAGGGTACTCCACTTCCAACACACACACCTCCTCGGCCAGGAAGGCCCAGTCAGGAGAAAAATTACAGAGGCAGTCCCAGCTGCACACCTGTGCTGGGCCCGGCCACAGCCTTCACATTGCACTGTCAGTGTGGGCACTGGCCCATGAAAGTGCATGGGAGCTGCATTGGGGTGAGTATGAGGGCCATGAGAGAGAATTCACCTGAAGCTAATGTCTCCTACCTTCTAGACCCTGAACTGAGAGGTGAACTGTCTTTTTTCTTTGCCTTTGTTATAAGTTCCAAAGAAGAAAGAGAACTTTCCTGCATCCACTTCACACCGCGGGGGACAGACTTGCTTGGGGTCTGATTCTTTTGAACTCCCATCGGGGTGGATGTGGGATTAAAGATTTGGAAGGTGGAAGTCTCTGAAAATGTAGCAGTGGTGGGTCAGTGGCAGAATCCTCACCTTCCACGGGGGGATCTTTTCCATTCCCAGCCAGTTCACCTCATGTGCCAGCCACCCATTGGTCAGCGGAGGTTTACGGGCTGCTCTGATGCTGACCAGGTTTCAGCGGAGCTTTCAGACTTAGACAGACTAGGATGAAAAGCCTGGTGACGTACTTCTGAAAGTCTGTCAGTGAAAACCCTATGGGTTGGAAGGGTCGTCTGGGGATGGCAGAGGACCAGGTGGCATTTTGTTCCATTGTGCTTGCGGTAGCCGTGAATTGAGGCCAACTTGACAGCAGACAACAGCAGCAGTCTCTTGAGGGGAACTTGTCCGATTTCAGCATTGTTGTTGTTAGGTGCTGTAGAGTTGGTTCCGACTCAGCAACCCTGTGTGCAGCAGAACAAAACACAGCCCCGTCCTGGGCCATTCTCACAATCATTGCCACACTTGAGCCCCTCGTTGCAGCCACTGTGTCAGTCATTCAGTGAGGGTCTTCCCCTCCTTCACTGACCCTCTACTTTACCGGCATGATATCCTTCTCCAGAAACTGAGCCAAAGTACGAGAGACGAAGGTAACCCTAAAGAGACCTTGGCTTTGGAGAGCCCAAGAGCACTTCTCCGGGTCAGCCAGGAGGACAGAGGAAGGAAGAGCTCTGTGCTTCAAGGGTGGATGAGGGAACATGGGGGAGGTCCCCCTGGACTGGGAGAGGATGCACTGTTGAGGGTTCTGTGGACGGGGGACATGTGGGCCTGGCCACATGCCATGTTCTGAAGGTAGCTGTGCCTTACAAGAGTACGGCAGGGAAGCTCTCTAACCCTTGGTGGCAGGGTGCTCTGGCCAATGGGCACAGAAGGACTGCAGCCACATAGAAACCCTCCAGTGGACTGCAGGGACCTGGGCCAGGGGTTCAGCCGGTGGTGAGTAGAATGGCCAGGGGGCTCACGGTGCCTTTTCTCACACAACCCAAGGGAAGAGAAGGGGCCTCGGGATGACTCAGGGGACATGTATGCCAAGTAGGGAAGCTGGGCCACGAGCCAGATGTAGAAATATATAGACGTGGAAAATTTCGTGCATCTCAAGTGGCAGGAGCAATTAACCCTTTCAAATGCTACCCCATCTCTAATGTTCTTCCCAGTTTGCAGATGAGGAAAGTAAGGCTGAGGGAAAGTGAGCCCCAAGTTCACAGATTACATCACAACACAAAGAAAACAAAATTCCTCACAACTGGGCCAAAAAGCAACATCACAATAAATGGAGAAAAGATTGAAGCGACTTAGGATTTCATCTGACTCGGATCCATAATCAGTTTATAGAAGCAGCAGTAAGAAATCAAAGGACATATTGCATCGGGCAAATCTGTTGCAAGACACTCCTTTAAAGGGTTAAAAAGCAAAGATACCACCTTGAGGCCTAAAGCTTATTTCCAATTGCCTCATATGCATGTGAAAGCTGGAGGATGAATAAGGAAGACCAGAGCAGAATTGATGCCTTTGAATCATGATATTGGTGAAGAATACTGAATGTACCATGGGCTGGCAGAAGAACAAACAAATCTGTCCTGGAAGAAGTACAACCAGAATGTTGCTTGGAAGCGAGGGTGGCAAGCCTTTGTCTCTCGTACTTTGAACAGGTTAGCAGGAAGACTAGTCCCTGGAGGGGGACATCATGCTTGGTGGAGTAGACGGTCGTGAAAAAGAAGAAGACCCTCCATTGAAGGGATTGGCACAGTGGCTGCAGTGATGAGCTCAGACCTCACAATGATTTGCTGACAGTGCAGGCCCAGGCAGTGTTTCGTTCTGTCATATACAGGTCACTATGGTTTGGAACCAACTCCATGGCATCTAACAACAACCACCCCTGGAAACTAAATGTTCTCTTACATGGCAAAAGGAAAGAGTCTTTGTGAGTGTGATTAAGTTAAGGTTCTTGGTATGGGGAGATTATCCTGCTAATCTGGGTGGTCTTTAAAAGCAATCACGTGTATCCTTATAAGAGGGAGGCCCAGGAAGATTTGACACACACAGGAGGAGGCAGTGTGACTGTGGAGGCAGAGATTGGAGTGGGACGGCCACAAGCCAGGGGATGCCGGCAGCCAGCAGAAGATGCAAAGGCAAGAAACAGGTTCTTGCCTAGAGCCCTGGAGAGAGCTGGCCCTGAGGACACTCTGGTGACATTGACTTCTCACTTCCAGCCTCCAAATGTGAGAGACGAAGTCTCTGCTGTTTTAAGTCACCACTGGTGTAGTCATTGTTACATCAGCCACAGGAAGTTACACACAAGGAAGAACCCAGCCTCCCTGAGAAAAAGATGTGCCGAGGGGATCAGACAGCCACTCAACCAGTCCCCCAGCACTGCTCAGGGTCTGATTTGGGAAACTGAAAGTTCCCTGTCCGTGCTACGTCAGCTCCCTTCAGTTCTTCAAATTCCATTGCATCTCCCCCAATGTCCTTCTCACCTACCCCAATGTGGGCACTCTCATCCACCACC
The DNA here is from genome assembly GCF_000298275.1 of Orycteropus afer afer. NCBI lineage: Eukaryota > Metazoa > Chordata > Mammalia > Tubulidentata > Orycteropodidae > Orycteropus > Orycteropus afer. Next base: position 9,650,438 of record NW_006921625.1, read on the forward strand.
TGAGCAAGGGCAAAGGGCACACACTGGCAGTACTTAATGCAATCCTGGCCAGCAATTCTGCTTTAGAGCTTACCCTGGTGATATTGTTCCACAAAACACCCATACATCGGAGCCTGATTGGATAAACCATGCAAGGGCTAGACAGTGGAGTGCCATTGGGCCATTAAAAAAAAAAAGAAAGAAAGAATGTGGAAGACCTCTATGAACTTATATGGAACAATGTCCTGAAGTTTCATTAAATGAAGAAAAATAAGACCTAAAAGAATACACATATGGATAAATAAATCGATGGCTGGGTGGATGGATGGATGGATAGATGGAAGGATGGGGAGACAGATGATAGACAGATAGACAACATAAATAATATAGATAAAACATTGCCACCTGTTGTGTAAAAAAGAAGGGAAGTCTATATATCTGTGCAAAAACACATATGTGTATATTTGCACATATGTCCATGTATACATACATATGTGTATTTGTACATATATATAGTACACACATGGAGGTGCAATTTCAACAATTTCTTATTGTTGAAATAAGATACTCAGGCATAGAAACTAAGAACCAATTTCAATGGTTACCTACAGGGAGTGAGTGGGCATGGGGCACAGGGGAAAGGTTTGAGGTAAGATTTCTCTGAATATTCCATTTCATATGTTTTTTACTTTTGAAATACATGTATGTTTTGTATATTAAAAAATTATTAAGTCCAAAAGGGCAAATGAAACAAACCCTAAACTTAAATTCAAACTGAAACAAATGAATTGAAATTAATATCAAATTGATAACATAACCACTCAGAATAAAGAAAGAATTCAAGCATTTTTTAACTCGGTGCTTTTCCTCCACACTCTTTAAAAAAAAAAAAAGTTGCCATTGAGTCAACTCTGATTCACGCTGATCCGATGATTACAGAATGGAACTGCTCCATAGGGTTTTGCTTGTTTGTTAAGTTTTATTTATTTTGTTGTTGTTGCTGAAAATGTAACCCCCAAAACCCACACCCACTGCCATCGAGTCGATTCTGACTCATAGCGACCCTTTACACAGTCAGAATCCAGCAGTTCAACAATGCAGCGATTGGTGATGACGTAAACTCCCTGCGTCCTACGGTTCCTATCTCATCTTTCGAGTTGCTGCCGTCATCTGATGCCGTGCAGGTAGATCTTGAAAGAACACAACACCCAGGGCAGTCATTTTCTCTGGTTAAACTAAACTAGTGTTTGGCTTTAAGAAGACTTCAGGGGATATTGTTGGTTTAAGGTTTTCTTGGCTATAATCTTTATGGAAGAAGATATCAGGACTTTCTTCTGCAAAGCTGCTGGGTACGTTTCAGTCGCCAACTTTGGGTTGGCAGACAAGCATAAAAGCCACCACCCAGAGCTCTTCCACTCCTTTAGTGGCTTTCCCTAAGTGACAAGAAGGAGGGGACAAAGTCTTGGGCTTTAATGTGGTGAGTTGGCTGGTAGTGGTGCTTCTGGGTAGGAACTGGACACTGTCTTGAGTGCCTTGAGGATAGAGCACATTACCAATTAGACTGATGTTGGTAAGAACCACTGTTGTCCTTGGGAGAAGGGAAGCTCAAATACAACATGAGGACATACCCATATACACATGTGATTTGTGAAAACAGAGTGCATTATAGGTCCTGGTCGCTCCACTCCTCCCTGCATTCCACCCGCTGCCGCGTCCTCCCACTGAAGAGGCAGAGGATGGCTCCCCGGCCTTTGACTTTGGTTTGGCCATGTGACTTGCTCTGGCCAATGGGATGTTATTGAGCATGATGGGCTCGGAAGCTTGAAAAGTGCTATGTGGCTGGGCTTGCCCTTCATGCCTCTGTCATTACCACTAGGGAAAGATGGTGGACTCAGAACTGAAGTTGAAGGTGGCCAGCATGCCCCACATGCTGGGATGCACCAGGTTTTGCAGGACATGAGAAGAGAGGCGCTAACTGTTGGGAGTCAACGAAAGGCAACTCAACTTAAAGCTGCCAGTTGAGCTGGGTTGTAGAGGGGATGAAGGGAGGGAAGGACATTCCAGGCAGAGGGACCAGCCTATGCAAAGGCACAGAAGGTTCGGTGAGTGGAGAATGGTGAGAGCAGTCCTAGCCCGAATAAACTAGCCAGAACCATCATGGGGACATGATGGAAGGAAGGAAATACTCCATGGAGGTAGATATTTCTCTACAACCCATCACCACCGTGTCTAGAATGAATTCTGGGTTTAAGTTACCTTTGCTCTGGCTTCTTGCATTTGAATCAAGCCCTCCATTAGAACTTATAAGCCAGAGTCCCGTCACTACACCAAACCACAGGTCTTTTCTGAACAGATCTTGGAAAAGGGTCACAGCAGGAAAGACCCCTCTGCCCACTGAAACATGGAGCCCAAGGTCCCTACAGGACGCTTATGAGCACACAGACCATCACTTCTTCCCTGCCCAATGTCCCCAGAAGTCCTGGCCTGGCTTCCAGAAACACGCTCCAGTGATGCGCTGGTATGGTTCAGTTTGTGTTACTTCCTGAGCGTGACTAATCCAGTTTGTCCCTTCCCCAGCCACATACACCGAGCCCTTCACAGTCTCCTCTACACTGCAGGGGTGACCTATTGTGCAGCCAGAAATCCATGCTGATCAATGCGGGGCAGGTTGCATAAGGGAGGCAAATTACACAAATATGAGGTAGGGCTAACTATGATTAATCCCCTGGCCAGGCGGCACCCAGAATCCCAGCATGCTCTTGGGCAGCGCAGAGGTGACGGGGCTAAGGACAGCACTTCTGACTGCCCAGTCATTCGTTACCCTGATGTCCCCATCACTGAGTCTACTGATGAGATTATTGATCCTGGGGGGTGGGGCGGGGATAATTACATGAGATGCATGGCGGTAAACTCAGGCTATTGTCTTTGGAAGCATTTGTCGGCAGAGGATGTAAGCGTTTCCTCATTTTCATAGAGCCTCATCGTATGAATTAATTGATGGCATCTTTTCAAACAAACAATTGTTACTTTCACTGGAGAAAGAGCAGCAAACAGGGGAGGAAAGAACAGCCAGAAGGAAGCAAACCCATGCGCAGGAGCGGCCTTGAAACCTGGGAAGTCTAGTACCCAGCAGATGGTGCTGTAATCAAGTTCTAAAACCTGTTACAGACACATGCCGGAGAAAGTGACGGGAATGGAAAGCTGGTTAGAATTAAGGCACACAGTTCAATGGACTCAGCCATTCCCCTCACTTCAGATAAAGCGCATTACGATGATGATGATGATTAGGAACGCAAGCCTTCATCCCAGAAATTGCAGTCGGGAGGGTTTGCCATCTCAGGAGGAGCTGGCCGCCATAGCCCCTTTGTTCCCACCCAGCACAGTCCAATGCAAGGAGATGATGGGGGCTAACGGCCCCCAGAACCAAGTGCACTGGCCCACCCCAAACCCTGCACCTGTCCCGTGGAAATCCCAAGGACACAAACTGGGGGGTGAAAGCCCCTCTCCATGCTGAGTAGTGAAGCGGCACCTAAAGAGATATTTAATTCCACCCCAAGGGGAAAAACATCTTTCATACTCTTTTTCTCCACATAAGGATATCTGTCTAAACAAAAATAAACAACCCTCGGTTTTGGAATAAATGACTAGATGGAGGAAGGTAGAAATCCAAGTGCAAACGAAGAGCCTTTTGAACACCCACAGCCCCAATGGTGTGCTCCAACGCCTTTCCAGTTTGTTGGAATCCAGCGAAGGAGCTCTGATGGCATAGTACCTAAGGCACTTAATTGCTAACCAGAAGGCTGGTGGTTCAAACCCGCCAGCCACTCCTCAGAAGCAGGTTGGGCAATCTACTTCCGCAGTGATGCCACCTCGGAAACCCAAGGAGGGGTCGCTATGAGTCAGGTCCTACTCTACGGCACATAACAACAACAACAACATACTGCAAAGGCTGAGATCCCTCAAGGAAAGGTGAGATAGGATCTTGAAAATGCTGGTCGAAGCCCTTTATCTTCCGGGCAGCTGGTGGGAAGAGGGCTGGCTCTGTCCCAGGGAGAGAGCGTGAGATGGGTGATGGCCAGGGAAGCACAAGACTGACGGGGAGGTAGCCTGTAGGTTCACACACTCACTGTTAGTATCCTGGCCCATGCAGATGGGGGATCCTTTGTACCCTGGAAACCACTGCTTCCCCAGGGGCCCTGGCCAGTCTGCCCTGGAGCCTGGTGCAGCTGCATTCTGGCGGTATCAGCAGAATTGCTGGGGCAGGGGCTGTCCCGTAGCAGAGTTCTCACCTTCCACGCAGGAGACCCAGGTTCATTGCCAAGGCAGAGTCCCTCGTGTGCAGTCATCACCCGTCTGCCAGTGGAGGCGCGTGTTGCTAGGATGCTGAACAGGTCCCAACAGCCTCCAGACTAAGACAGACTGGGAAGAAAGGCCTGGTGACCTACTTTCAAAAATCAGCCAATGAAAGCGCTGTGGTCCAACCTGCAACCACTCACGGGGAGGGCACAGGACTGGGCAGGGTTTCATTCCATTGTGCACGGGGTACCCCTGAGTTGGGGGCCAACTCCACAACAGCTCACAACACCACCAAAGGGTTAATGAAGGGCAGGGGTTCATCAGGAGAGGACGCTGGGCGGGAAGGATGCCTCAACTGAGAATGTTTCTATGGAGATGCTCTGGGGCCACCTCCCTGCAGCTTATTCAATTGACCCTGGTCCCACCTAGGGGACAGAATAGGGGCAAGAGGAATAAGTGAGGTGGAGGAGAGCTTAGTGCACGAGGTAAACCTTGAGCGGTCTTGAAGGCCCAGTAGAATGTGACGGGGTAGAGAGGAGGGGAAGGGAGTCAGGAATGATGCTCCAGGCGGAGACAGGGACAGAGCAGAGTCAAAAAGGGGAGTCACAGGGAGCAGTGGGAATGGGGGAGAGTGGGGTTATGCTCAAAAGTAGAAGGAGGAGGACGAGCTCAGAACAGAGACCCCACAGGACACAGGCCCCAAGGGAAGGTGTGTGCCTCTTCACACTCTGACCTTCATCTCTCCCCTGAGCCCAGCACACAAATCTCCAAGAACCTTTAGCCAGAGTTGTCCCATCTTGAAGGTCAGGACCTGCCCCTCCCATGTTAGCATCTCCATGCCAGCATCAACCAAAGAGGAACTAGGGCAGGTTGAGCCCTTCACAGGCCTCTAGACTAGAGGCAGCAAGAGCTCAGAGAAAACACCTTCCCAGTGCAACTCCCATCTCCTGCAAGAAACCAACCAAAGACAGGCCCCGCAGATCTGTTTATCTGAGTCACACAACTGTCCTTTTAGCTTCTCAACAAAGCCATGGAAATTTCTCAGGGGCCTCTTCTGCAGTTGGGAGACCTTCCAGTGCTGGTTGTTGTTGTTATGTCCCGTCGAGTTGGACCCGACTCATAACCACCCCTCCTTGGGTTTCCAAAGCAGTATCACTATGGAAGTAGATTGCCCAACCTTCCTTCTGAGGAGTGGCTGATGGGTTTGAACCACCCGCCTTCTGGTTTGCAGTCAAGTGCCTTAAGCACTACACTAGCAGAGCTCCTTCCAGTGCGGGTGGGACCCTGGAATGGAAGGGACACCAGGCTGACTGCAAGCTCCAGGGTTCTGCTGGGTCCCTCTCTGTTGAGACACAACACAAGGCAGCAGGTGCTCACTCAGCTCGGCCCACCCCAGCACGCAGAAGGGCAGAGGTGTGGACGGCGAGGCCGGGCACCACAGCTACAAGCCACCAGCCAGGTGAAAGAGCGGGAGGGGCAGGAGCAGGGCAGGAGTGCCAGGGGGAATGGCTCCCAGCAGCACCGCCCAGGAGGCACCTCAGCCCCTGTGGTTTTTTCTCTCCAACATCCAACGCTTGGTGTAGCAGTTCATTTCCATCAAGTAAATATTTAGACTCTTGCCTAAATGTTTTGGCATTTATGGATTCAAAGAAAATTGCAGCCAAGTCAGAAAACTTTTTCATAAATCACAGTCCCTTGTGTAACACTTCTCATGTTCCCGGATTATTGAGCCATAGATATGTTACCTTGGGCGACAGAATTTCATTTAATCCACATGGGTTCCTGCTAATAAGGGATTTCAGCAGGCTGATGCTTTCAAAAGTATGAAAGTCAGTTGGAAACATACTCCATTTGCACAATGAAGGGGAACTTGCCAGAAATCACAATTATGCCTGGTAGTTTTTACCCTGACTATATTCTGAATTCCCATTTATTATTAATCTACCACTTAGACACTGTGCCCAGAATAACTCTCTAATGATTATGGTAACCATGGTTTTTGTTTTTATTTACACTTTCCAGAGGGCATCCTGACCCCATGCCATGGCCTCTGACAGTGTAGCACATGGGACATAGGCTGATTCTCAGCCACTTACAAACAGGCCAGTCCTTCCACCATCCTAAGTCCGTAAGACTGTAGGTCAACTGAAGACCTACAGTTGTGTCATGCACATGGTGGACAATCCATAAATACTTTTTCAATGAATACATAAATGCATGAAGAGGAAGTGACTTATAAACTGTAAAGTGCTTTACAGGAAGGGAGAGATGAAGAACCACTGTTATTGAACTTCAAGATCTACTATGCTGCAAAGATTCCTGAGCAATGATCTACCGAAAAAACCAAGCCCACTGACATGGAGTCAATTCCAACTCAGCAACCCTGTAAGACAGAGTAGAACTGCCCCAAGAGGGTTTCCAAGGTTACAAATCTTTACAGAAGCAGACCACCTCGGCTTTCTCCTGCAGAGCAACTGGTGGGTTCAAACCACGGCCCTTTTGGTTACTGGCCAAATGCTTTAACCACTATACCACCAGAGGCCCTAAGCAATGATCTAGCTTGAAAATAATGGAAGATGTGACTGAATCCATCCATTCACATGCCAACTCTTTACTCCCAACTGTTGTGGGTGTAGAGCAGTGGACATGAAAGACAGTCCCCAACCTCATGGAATGTGGCCTGGCAGGGAACCAGGACAGATGAGCATTTAATTACAAGTGTGATAGATGCCGTCAAAGCACAACACAGGCTCCTTGAGTGCTGAGATGGGGCCTGCCCAGGCTTGGGGGTCTGGTGTCCCTGAAGGACAGTGATGGTGAAGGTGAGAGCTGGCAAGAGTTGATGAGATGAGGGCAGCATGAGAGGACAGAAGGGCTTCAGAACTCTGACAAAAGAGAAACATTGGTCCCAGGAAACGGGAGCAGATGAGTGGGAACTTGAGTAAATGCAACTCCCGCATGTGGTGAGGAGCTGGCCACCCAGAACTGGGCTTTTGTAGATAGAAGCAGAGGAGGAAGGAAGGACATTCATGGTTCCCCTGGAGACAAGGGAAGGTGTCGTGTTCCCCTGCCACCCAGTGACCCTGTCTGCTGCCCACCTCTGCGCTGCAAAGGTGAAATCTCAAGCTCAGAATCCTTTTCTTTGTGTGGCTCTGTGTTCAGGTCAGCCAATGAACAATGCTTGTGCAAGATTTGAAAGTCGGAAAGGAGGGAGAAATGATTGTTATTCTCCAACATCAGCTGTCCATAGACATACAGACAGAAATCATCTTGACAAACTGCAGGCAACTCGCCCTCCCTGGAGCTGCAGGCAGTGACGCTGACCTAGGCGACACCCACTGAGATGACAGCTTCTAGTGCCATCATGTGATTCACCAGCAGCTTCTTCCCCACCCTCCCACCTGGGTGCAAGCCTCTCACCCCCCATTAACCCCTTTTCTACTTTGAATGCCGAGTGCCCTCCGAAACCTAGAGTCCCTCCTGTCCTGGGAGGAAACAGACCTGGTGGAGTGGTTCACACCAAAGTGGTAAGATCTGATCACAGACTGTTGCTGCCCCTCCCAGGATTTTGCATCTTAGAAGCCACTGCTTGGAGAGAACAGCAGGAAACTGAGGAAGATCTTCAGGAACCTATAACAGGTCACTCCGTGTCTCAGCAAATGCAACTAAGTGCAGGTCACACAAACGCATTTGATGACTCTCTAGGTGGGGGTCAGCCAGTCCCAGACAGAAACCCATTTCCACCTGGCCTGCTGTCTGCTGCTGCCACAAGCCATCTCAGCCACAAGGGGGAAGAGGGAGGGTCCATGCCAATGAATTCCTCTCCTCTCACTTTGGAGCCAAAGTGGGTGCTTCCAAAATGGGTACAGAAATGCCCATGGCAGCAGGAGGGAAGGGAATTGTGGTTCTCCTCAAGGCCACTTACACGTCCCACCTGTCTTTCCTGCCCCGCAGACCTGTCCACAGCACAGACCCTCCTAGGATGGGGCTGGGTGGTTGGATAGTGAGCCGGTCAGGGGACGTGCATTGCTGCTGAACCACACTGAACCACACCTCCTCCAGACCTGGAGCCCTCGAGGCCAAATGTCACTCCAAGTGCCCTCCCTGCATTTCCTACAACACCTCTGCCCATTCCTCTGCAAGCCAGCAAATTTTAAGAATGCATCCAAGACTGAAAACAAGTTTCTTTTCCAAGATTTTCTAAGTTAAATCCCAGGAAATATTTTTCTCTTTGGAAGAATCACCATCTTCCTTCTATTGGGTGGTAAAAACTCCATAAACCACTGTGTCCTTGGCAGCCAGGAGGCTCAAAGCCAAACTGAACACAGAAGCCACAGCTCTACCGGCACTTGTGGTTAACAAATCCACTTCCCTGCTCCTTTCTGTGAATCTGATTTTCAAGTTGGGGTCTAACATCCTTAATATGTACATGACCTGTATATGAATTAACATCACTTTATCATCTCTCTCAGTTACATCATTTATAAAGGGTTGGTTACATGGATACAGAAACAAACCCATAAACACCAGGAGGAAAAGGGGCTACAAGGCAAGGGGACAAGGGAATAGATTAATAGGATCGTGCAGATCAGGCTTAAGGGGAAAAGAAGTGGAAATGTCCCTGCCCCTTCAATTGCCAGCCGAGGCCAACAGTGATTCCGAGGCTCAAATTCCAGTAGGTGCCATTTGAGGAATGTCCTATTCTGGAACATGAGAAAATGAGAAATTATAGAGCCTATCTAGCAAATCAAAAATAAATGAAGTAACAACATAAAGGTAGATTTACTGTTATTTATAATTTACCATTTTTACCTTGTTTTCAATTGTCTGTCGCCCCCTTCATTGGAGGAGCCCATTACATTTCATTATGTTAAACCCCATCTTCTGTCACATAAATTACAGTTAAAGATCTTAATATTAAAGCCTCTTAACTCTGAGATCATATTTCAAGCTTTGTTCAAACCAGACGTTAATGCTGGAATTGAACACAGAACACTTTGTCATCATTACCTATGATCTCAAAAGTATAATACAATTTTTGCTATATATGGCACAGAAATGCCTCTTGGTATAACACTGAATTATGGAGATATATTGATTTCTGTAGTATTTTGACAAAACAATAAAACTAAAGCTGTTAGCTACTAAACAGATACCCAGACATCAACCCAGCCGTGACAGCAGCAGTCATGGAGATAAAGGCTGCAGTTAGCCCGTTCAAATAGGAAACTACTCAACCCCATGTGTGTCCCAGCAGCCCCGCTGCTGCCACGGCGGCCATCCTCTCCTCTTCGTGGGGGCACAAGAGGACAAGAGCTGGCTGGGCTCAGATGGGAATCCCACACCAGCCCCTCACTCGCTAGTCGGGGATCTCAGGCAGATCACAACCTCTTGGAGGGCTGGGCCCCTCGTAACGTCACATGAATGCCAGGGTGGGAACGTGGAGGGGCTTAAAGGAGCTAACTGACACACGAGGCCCCTAATGACTGCACTAACCACTCAGGCCCAGGATGCCGTCAGCGCTCAATCAACGTCCTGCTGAGAGTCGCTTGCAGGGATGGCGCAGCCCTTTGCCCACACTCTGGTGGGAATGAGTTGGAAGACTCTCCACTTTCCCCACCCACCTTTTCACCAAGGTTCTTGGTGATCTTGGGTGAATCATGTTTGTTTACTGAGTCTGCGCTTCTTCATCTGGAAAACGGGGGTCATCACTCCACCCAGGCAACCTTTGAGCTGTTTGGGGATAAAATGTGATAAGAAACGGCAGTGCCCTGCAAAAGGAAAAATGCTGGATTATTACCGCAAATCAGGCTTATGGTTTGTAAGTTCCCGCACAGTGCCATTCCAAATCAAGCATTTGGCCGGCACAATACGAGAACTTGGCCAGGAATGAATCAACATGTGCTTTTCCCCTAGTAATGATGGGGATAATAGCCCCACGGCCTACAACTAACTTTTTCCCCTCGTAATAATAACAGGGCCACCACAGACATTCACATTTATTAAACTCCTACTACGAGCCAAGCACTATTTTCACACAAAATGGTGGCTCCAGTTTATTCTCGCAACTGCTGCATGATGTAGGTGCCACTATTATCTGCACTTTCCAGCTAAGGAGAACTGAGGTCCAGAAAGGTTAAGGAACCTGTCCAGTGTGTCATGGCTGCTGAGAGGAAGGCCAGATTGGGACTCAGGTCTGCCTGACTCCAAGTCTAGGGCTCTCTTCACCCCACCCTTGGGATCCTTTGAGGAGGCTCATGGCCCAGGCGACTGCAGAACAGCTGTGAGTCGCTGGTGGGTTCTCAGTGGTCATAACACTCTAGCCCTGAGGCCCAAATGGACCCCGACCGGCTCGTCTCAGTAGCTGCTCTAAACTGAAGGTCTGTTCACAGCTGCGTCCACAGGTCCACACAGGAACGGTCACACAGTAGGAGCCTATGGACAATGTGGAGCCCAGGAAAACAGATGTCATTCAGTCCTGATTCCTGGTTGCACGGTATGTTGATGAAACAGAAGGACTGGGGGCCAGAAGGCTTGAAGCTTAGTTTCCCTGCAACCTGGCTGCGGCATGCTTCTCTGCTCTCCCCTATGCAAAGTGAGGAGCTATAAAAGCAGAACAGCAACTCCTTCCTGAGCCAACTGTGCAGTGCAGGCGCGTCTTTTCCATCTCGCCCTGGTGTCTTTGGAGACGCACAAGTGCTTTGCCTTTGTCCAGTCCAATGTGCCTGTGTCTCCCTTTCTGATGAGTGCTTTTCTGTCCTGTTGAAGGGTCTCTGCCTGCCCCCAGACCCCTGCTGCTCTCCACCATGGCTAATGCCCCTGCAACTCACAGCTGCTTTTCTTTCCTCAAATGCCACCAGGCCTTCCACGCCTCTGTGCCTTCGTTGGTGTAGTGCTCGCGCTCCACCCTAAGCGCCCTAACCCTCCCTTCCTTCCTTCAAGGACCAGTTTAAATGCAGCCTTATCAGGAGCCTTCCCTGGCTCAGCCCCATTCACTCCCTGCTCTCTGAGCCTCTGCCGTGCCAGGCTCCTCACTCCTTTACGTATCTGACCGTTCACTCCAGTGACGGCTGCTCCAATGCTATGCCCACACCTGACTTTTCCCTGTGTGTCCATGCCTTGCATAAATCGTGGGATGTAGGAGGGGCCAGTGGATTTGCTGAAGTGAGGTGCGCAGGGGCAGGGTATTGATATGGTTGTTGTTTTATTCCAACTTTGATGTAGTATAAGGAGTCCTGACAGGGCACTGGTTCAGCAGTTGGTTGCTACCCGAAAGACGAAAGACTGGTTGTTTTAACTCACCGACTGCTTTGCAGGAGAAAAGACCTGGTGAGGTGCTTTGGCAAAGATTAAACCAGACCAAAACCAAATCACTACCATGGAGTAGGACCCGACTCATAGCAAGCCCTCCTTGGGTTTCCGAGGCAGTATCACCATGGAAGTAGATTGCCCAACCTTCCTTCCGAGGAGTGGCTGGTGGGTTTGAACTGCCAGCCTTCTGGTTAGCAGTCAAGTGCCTTAGGCACTACGCTACCAGAGCTCCCAGAGCTCCCTTAGAAATCCTGTAAGTTCTACTCAGTCCTCTAGGGGCACTGTGAGTCGGAATCTACTAGATGGCAATAGGTTTGGAGTAATGCCTAAGACATCTGACTGCTAACCAGAAGGGTGGCAATTCAAACCCACTAGCCACTCCTCAGAAGGAAGTTTCAGGCAATCTACTTCCATAGTGATACAGCCTCAGAAACCCAAGGAGGGGTTGCTATGAGTTGAATCGACTTCATGGCAGTAAGTTTGGTTTTGGATACCCCAGGGGTTAAGATCAGGGGCTTTGGAACCAGGAAGACCTAAGTTGTCATTCCAGCTCAGCCACCAGTTGGCTGTGTGACCCTCAGCAGGCTACTCAATGTCTCTGATCCTCATTCCCTCATCTAAAATGAAGATAATAATAGTGGCTGCCCTCATGGGATTGTTGTAAGGATTGTAAGACATAGTGGCTGTAAAAGCTTAGCCCTGTGCTAGAACATAGTAGACACTCAATAAAAACTAAGTGGTGTTATTTCCTCCCTCCCTACCCGCCACCCCAGAACAGAGCCTTGGTTTTCCTTTGGGCAGCAAGAGCACGCAGTCCGAGTCAAGCGGGAGAAACTTCTGCACATCTTCAGACAAAGTCTTGGAGATGAGCAGAACCACCACACCCCAGCTCCCAGCTGGTTCCAGACCAACAAAGGGCCTGCAGTAGCCAGAAAAGCTCCCATTCTCACACCTGCATCAGGTACCCTCACCTGTGATGGGACCAGGAAGGCAAATTGGGTTTATGCTACTAACAGAAAATGGTAACTAGTGTTAGTTCTCTGCCATTGTTGTGGCCCCGGGAAGCCCTCAGAACACTTTGCTCTCCATGATCCTGTTTGATCACACCATGAAAGAGAAGACTTGAGTTCATGTGAGATTCTAGATCCGGGACCACCTCCTTCCCCTGTGGTCTTCTTTTCCAGGGAAAGGAAGTACTTCTCCTTGAGTGTATTACCTATTTCCGTAAGTCTTTCCCAAGCTGCAGTGCAAAGTGAGTTCTCATGTGCATCTGGACTGGAGGGCCTCACACTTGGGGAAAAATGTCATTTGGAAGTCATGGTGTCCTGGTGATATTTCAAGTTGGGTTGGGGTGGACAATGCTGGAAGCCTTCCTCCCCACCTTGGGGTGGCCACGCCCCTCTCCCTGTGGGCTCCTATGGCTCAGACAATCTCGCTTCCCCCAAGTTTCACAAGGGTTCTCCACCGTCAGGAGGAGTGCAGCCCCAAATCACTGGGATGAGATGCAGAACAAGGGTAACTGCACTTGAACATCACAGATCATCATATCTGGACACAGAACCACTTCCCAGCCAAGCACATAAAATACGCTCCCGAGGTCAGCAGAGGAATCATCTCTCTAAAGCATTCTCGTGGGTGGTCCTCACCTTGGCTTCCATTAGGCAAACTCGTGTTTCTCTCTTTAGGGAGAGAGGGTTTTTCTTAAAACACATGTTTTTAAATATGTATCCTTTTCCCCTGACAACTAAGAAGGGTCGTGTGTCCGTCTCCTGATGAAAGTATAGATACTGCATCCTGGAGGTGGAATGGGTTGGCCCGCACTTGGTGGGATCCCCTGGGAAAAGTCGCCCTCAGAGCTGCAGTGCTCTTGCTTCTTTTCCGGGCTTGTTTGCAAAAAAAGAAAAAATCTCCAAGGAATAATGCAGGCCTTTTAATTTCAAATGCTGCAGTGTTCTGAGGGGGTACTTGACCAATTGCATTTAAGGACCGCGTAGGAGAGGGCCTCTGCGGGCACAGCACGGGTGACACACTGCGTCTTGTGTGCAGCCTAGGAAATCTGGACCTTTTCCTGTGCGGAGGAACAAAATAGTGCCCAATCTGTGAAGCAGCTCCCTGCCCCTCTGACACCTCTTACGAAGTGCACCGTATTTTTCATCCAAAAGATTTTTAAATAATAGGCTTTTTCTTTCTTCTTCTTCCCCCCCACCCCCACCCCCTGTCTCTCCCATTTTCAGCTCTCCACGTGGCCTCTGAGAACAGCTTTTCCGGAAACATCTCCAGCAGGGGCTCTCAGCTCTGTGGGAGCCCGCCTGCTCCTATTACCTTTAGCGTGCTAAATGGTGCTGTTTCATTTTGTTCATTTATAGGGCTACTCTTTTATCTGAGGCATGTTTATTAACTGGTAGCTGTTAATTATATAAGAAGATAATTTCATGTAAATGTTGGATTTAAAAGCAGCTATCTAGCATGCTTACTGTTGAACAAGAAGGCTTTGGGATTTGTGTTTTGTTGTTCCTATGTGAGTAACGCAATTAATTGATTCAGCTGATTGAATGAAAAATGCATCGTAATTGCTTTACCCCATCAAGCAGATACTAGAATTATTAATGCTGGCAGAGGGACAACAGCCTCTATGATACACCATCTCTGTTTATTGCCTAGCAGTACACTAGAGCTGGGCCCTTGGTTAACAAAGGGGGACTCAGATGAGGTCCTGGTGGTCCTTTCTTTGAGAGCAGAGAGACAAGCCCCTGTGACTTGGACTATCTAAGGCCAAAAACAGGAAAGAGGGGGGAAAATATCTGCTTTTGTCTCAATTATCCAGATAATTGGATGTCCACTCCTTTGGTTCAGTTTTGCTGGCCTTTGGAGCCCAGAGTGTTGGAACTGAGATGCTTTCCAGCCTCTAGACTTTGTGTATGCCCAGAGATAGGGCTCCTTTCATGAGGGCATCATGTTCTCCACTCAAGAGAAAGATGGGGTGGTTCCCAGGCAACCAGGTATGTCTTCTGAGAGGTTTCCAAGAAAAGGCTTAAGAAAGATTAGGGGTAGGGATGGGATGGGTCCTGCCCAGACACATCCATGCATCCAAGGAACTTGTACTCCGATGCCCAACAAGGGTGTCTGGAACATTCCAGAGAATCAGGCTAAAATGGACTGAATAAAACCTACCAACTCAGACTTTCTGGAGGCCAGGTGCAGTCTAAGGTCAGTACAGACCACGGTCCCAGGTTTGGTCTAAGTCCTGAGTCCAGGGACATTCAGGGATTGGCCCTGACCCAATGCATACTTACAAATATTATTATGTACACATATAAGGAGCCCAAGTGGCACAGCGGTTAGGTGCTCAGCTGCTAACAAACAGGTCTCGGTGGTTTGAACCCACCTAGCAGCTCTGTGAGAGAAGAGACTCAGTGATCTGTCCCTGTAAAGACAACAACTGATGAAATCCTGTGGGACAGTTCTGTCCCATAGGGTCGCTATGACTCAGAATGAACTTGATGGCACACAACAAAAATGCACATGCATGTAAATACATGCATACAGTATAAATATTATATTGAGGAATATTGACCCAAAAATTAAAACAAGAGAAAAACACTGTGTTGTGCACACTGGACTTCTCCCAGCTTGAGCAGTAAAGCACTAACCTTCGGTGATAGCCACAGATTTCTCACATCCAGGAGAACAAAAAGGCAAAGCCATTCCACTGATTTGCCATAACTTGCTCCACAGCATCAAACAACAACAACAACAACAATTCGAAATTCACACTGGGTGAATTAACACAGGATGGCCTTAATTTTTTTCCCAGCTGCCATTATGAATTATTTAGTGTTTCTAAAATTAGAGGGCACTGTCAATGACTGTGGTAATGACCTTCTAGATGAACGTCCATCACAGTTGAAGACATTTGGCCAACTGGGTGTTGTAATGGCGGCCATACGTCACCTAGGCCCTGCTCTCCTGGGGACTACTGTGACGCTTGCTAGAATTAGATGAAAATGCCCTGGTGCGATCCCAGTTAGACCTGGCCATTTGTGTGTCCTGGCCAATGCTTTATAGTCACTGCCAGAGACACACACTGCCTTTGCTCTGAGGCAAGGGCTCTGCCAGCAGGGCCCCTCCTGACTGACTTTGAATGTCTGTTTCCTGGAGCACATGTGTAGAGGAGGTGTGACGGCGAGGAGGAGCGGCTGCCAGGCTCCCAGATCCCTTGTCCCGTAGACCTGTGTCACCTCAACGTCTCTGAGTCTCAGCCACGAATGCAGTGCTATTCCCTACATACAACAGAGCAAAACACTGCTCGGTCCTGCACCATCCTCACAACGGCTGCCAGGTCTGAGCCCGTTGGTGCTGCCACTGTGTCTGTCCATCTTTTTGAGGAGCTTCCTCTTGTTCGCTGACCCTCTACTTTATCAACCATATCTTTCTCCAGGGAATGGTCCCTCCTGAGAACACAACCAAAGTGCGAGAGACAAAGTTTCACCATCCTCCCTTCTAAGGAGTATTCTGGCTGTCCTTCTTCCAGGACAGATTTGGTTGTTCTGGCCGTGCATGGTATGCTCACTGTTCTTCACCAACACCACAATTCAAATGCATCAATTCTTCTTTGGTCTTCCTTAGTCATTGTCCAGCTTTCACATGCATATGAAGTGACTGAAAACACCAGGGCTTGAGTCAGGTGCAACGTTAATAAATTTTTTGAAGTTTTCATGATTAAGTATTTTAGGCAAGGCTTTATGCTCTGCTCTCCTCTTGAAGATTTACACCTTCTTTGCCATTGGAAAGGCTCTGAGAAGTCCTGCAATAAAGAAACCTATTGGACGACTTTATTCAATCTGCCACTTCCATGACCACTGAGCACTTTCCAAGGAATATCTTCTAAATCCCACAGGGCCACTGAAGCTCACTGTCCACACTTGGGGAAATACTGGACTGAATGACAGCTTAAGTCCTTTCCATCACTGATGCTCTGGAGCCTGGGCTGGGGGGGATACACCATCACGGGTCCAGTCTGAAGACGTGTACGATGCTCAACTAGAAGGCATTTTCCATTCTGTGGAGCTGTGTCTCCTGCTATTCATTACAATTCCTTTCACTACATGATCACAACTCATTTCAAGATGACTTAGGCAGGTAAAGGGAATTTAGTAGGGCACAAGGAACACTAGGGTATTAAAGGTGAGCTAAAGAATCAAGCAGTCCCTGACTTGTGACATATTCTAATTAAAATGAACCGCACTCACGACCGTCTGTTTTAGTTTAGTTTTGTTTTTACTCATCATTAGGGAAATGTATATACAGTGTTGCAACATGTAATATGCTAATGGCATCATTCGCAGATGCTCACTCATAGATGTTCAGTGTTACAAGTCACTGTTCAAATACTGACATATAGCAGGCTATGGCCTGGTTTACAGTAAAGTCCGTGTTGGCATCGGGAGTCATAATGGATAGAAAGTTGGGCATTGTTCAACTCTAACACACATGACAACCGAACTGCACACATGCTAGACAGCCGTCACGACTCCGACTTCACTGTTACAACTCTGACACTGCCATCATTGCAGACCAGGCCTACAACAGATCTTACTCAGCCTCCATGCCATCAGAAGCATCCCTTGTTAACTTGAAGCCGAGTTGTTCAAGTTTCTCACACTGTAACACCTGCATTGCTTATACCCCCAACAACATATCTGTTGTTATTGTTGTTATGTGCCATCGAGTTGGCCCCAACTCACAGCGACCCCTCTTGGGTTTCCGAGACAGTATCACAACAGAAGTAGATTGCCCAACCTTCCTTTCGAGGAGTGGCTGGTGGGTTTGAACTGCCCAACCTCCCTTTCGAGGAGTGGCTGGTGGGTTTGAACTGCCAGCCTTCTGGTTAGCAGTCAAGTGCCTTAGGCACTATGCTACCAGAGGTCTTACAACATATCTAGTCAAAGCAATCACAGCACCATAAATTCTAATCCAAAAAAGAAGGTGAAGAAGCCTCTAGACATGGATATAAACATGAACATCATTAGGTCTACAATAATGCAAAGAAAGTTGGCAAAGGTATGTATGTATGGACACCTACTCTTCACTTGACAACTTTCTCCTTATCCAACATTTTGCACTTACAAAAATAAAAAAATAAACTCACTGCTGTTGAGTCAGATCCGACTCATAGCAACTCCTCCTTGGGTTTCTGAGGCAGTATCACTACGGAAGTAGGTTGCCCCACCTTCCTTCTGAGGAGCAACTGGTGGGTTTGAACTGCCAACCTTGTGATTAACAGTCAAATGCCTTAGGTATTACACCACCAGAGCTCCCAAGTGAGGAACAGGTTTGCTAAATATGTTTATCAATTTATATGTAATATATCCAACCTCCAAAGACAAAGATCAAAATTATAAAGATACAGGTAATAAAAGGCAATAATAATGAAAACTAAATAAAATAAGCCACCCAAGGGCAGGAAGGAGGGGAGGCCAGGGCCAACAAGGTGGCAGGATCCAGGTAAGGGGAGGGAGATAGCCCCCACCCAAGGGCAGGAAGGAGGGAAGGCCAGGGCCCATGGCAGCAGGATCCAGGTAAGAGGAGGGTGGAGAGGTTTAACAACAGCTAAGGGAGACGAACTTGTCTGTTAGTTTGTCATACTGTGGTAGCTTGTGTGTTGCTGTGAGGCTAGAGCCTAAGCCACCAATGTTTCAAACACCAGCAGTATATTGACAGAGAACTTCCAGAAATGCAAGCTGGATTCAGAAGATTATGTGTAACAAGAGATATCATTGCTGATGTCAGATGGCTCTTGGCTCAAAGCAAAGAATACCTGAAAGATGTTTACTTGTGTTTTATTGACTATGCAAAACCATTTCATTGTGTGGATCATAACAAATTATGGGTAACACTGAGAAGAATGGGAATGCCAGAACACTTCATTGTACTCATGAGGAAGCTGGACATAGACCAGGAGGCTGTTGTTCAAACAGAACAAGGGGACACTGCATGGTTTAAAATCAAGAAGGGAGTGTGTCAGGGTTGTATCCTTTTACCATACTTATTCAATCTGTATGCTGAGCAAATAATCCGAGAAGCTGGACTATATGGAAAAGAACATGGCATCAGGATTGGAGGAAGACTCATTAACAACTTGCGATATGCTGACGACACAACTTTGCTTGCCGAAGTGAGGATGACTTGAAGTACTTACTGATGAAGACTGAAGAACACAGTCTGCAGTATGGATTACATCTCAATATAAAGAAAAAAAAATTCTCACAACTGGATCTATAAGCAGCATCACAATGAATAGAGAAAAGAGTGAAGTTGTCAAAGACTTCACATTGCTTGGTTCTACAATTGACACCAATGGAAGCAGCAGTCAGGACATCAGATGAGGTACAGCCCTTGGCAAATTGGCTGCAAAGGACTTCTTCCAAGTGCTGAAGAGCAAAGATGTCTCCTTGAAGCCTAAGGTGCACCTGACACAAGCCATGGTATCTTCAATCACCATATATGCATGTGAGAGCTGGACAATGAATAAGGAAGAGTGAAGAAAAATTGATGCTTTTGAGTTGTGGTACTGGTGAAGAATGCTGAAACTATGACAGACTGATAAATAAATCGGTCCTGGAGGAAGTGCACGTGGAATGTTCCTTGGAAGCAAGAATGGCCAGACTTCGTCTCACCTACTTTGGTCATGTTGTCAGAAGGGACCATTCCCTGGAGAAGGATATCATTCTTGGTAATGTGGTGGGTCGATGAAAGAGGGGAAGGCCTTCAACGAGATGGATTGGCACAGACACTGTGGCAATGGGTTCAAGTATAGCAAGGATTATGGAGCTGGCATGAGACTGGGCAGTATTTCATTCTGCTATGCATAGGATCACTATGAGTCGGAGACGATTCGACAGCATCTAAAAACAACAACAAACAAAATAAATAAATAACAAGGTATTCGACTTATGATGGCATCATCAGAACAGAATCCCATCATAAACTGGGACTACCCATACCGTGAGGATTGGAACTGCACCCCAGTGCTCCTAGGATTGGTTTGGGGAGGGAAGTGTACAGAGTCTTTCTCACTCCTTGTCTTTCTCTCTACCTCAGTCTCTGCCTCTCTCCATCCTACCCCTCCCCACCCATTCAACCACCCACCTGACCTTCTCCTTTGCCTCTGCTTCTCCATACGTGCCTGCACTCTCCTGCTACAGGTAGGCCTAACCAACATGGCGGATGGGGAAGGCAGCCCAGTAAAGAGAGAGGGGGAAACTTCTCTTTCACCTTCCTTTCATCAGCCATGGGTCAGGACTCTACCACACAAAATTTGAGTCACAAGTTAACCCTGGCATTCATTCCTATGTCATTCAGAAGGATGTATTTCCATGACTGGATGGCTTAAGCCACGTACTTCCCTCTGTGGCCAGAGGCAGAAGTGCACTGAGATGGTGGCCCCAACAGGACTGCATGGACCAGAGAAGGGACTCCCAAAGGGAAGACAGGGCCATTGTGCCAAAAGGAGGGAAAAGGGAAAGGCAGACAATAACAATAGCTACCCCAGACCTCCTCCCCTCTGGTTAGTAATGAAGAAGCCCTTCAGGTGTATTGCCTCTTCCATTTATTTCAGCCTTCATTCAAACTAGACTGCACGAGTCTTGAATTTGTACAAATTAGGCTACGTAAAGGGCTCTGTTCTCAAACTGTTAAAGACATCTGCTGGTTTCCTTCCATATCTAATAAATCCTCACATAAAATGGAAATTTCCACTGTCATACAGATTAAATAGGGCACTCAAACAGGAGCCGTTAGTCCAAGTGAACGGGTCCTTCTTCGGACCTTTCCACTGTGACTGTTTTGTCATGGAACAGAGGATTTACGATCAAATTAGCCATTTACTGACACATCACAGGGTCCTGGAAATCACCAAGCTTGCTTCTGTCAGTGCACAAGATGGTTCAATACTCAATTATTGCTTTTCCTGGGGTTTTGTCCACACCATGCCAAAACAGCTAGTTTAGAAGTGAAGAATCAGATTCATCAAGCAAAAGCATGTCTCCCAAGTGCCAGTCTAGTGATCGAGGGTTTTCCAACCCGGCCACTGGTTGCTTTGGTGACATGGTCTCAGGAGCTACCATGCTTGTTAAGGAAAGATGTGGATATTCGGAAGATATTTAGGGGGACATTGGACTAGCATTTATGTGAACGAGGATAGTATAACCTGCTCATGCTTAATTTCTCATTATTCTTAGAAATAAAATGGATTCAGTGCCACCCATAAGTCTGGTAAGTCATTTCTTGCTTAAGGCAGTTGGAGACCATTCCAAGAATGGAGTTATTACCATGAACCAGGTTGTGGCGGTGCTAGGTGACAAAAGGCACACGTCACATATTGTCCCTGGTCAGGACTGTGGACTGAAAGAAGGTGTGTCTTATGAACAGGAACTATAGCTCCTGCAGAGCTGAGTGATATGTAGAGAGGGAATCATCTAGTCCAGGGCTCCTGGGGAACTGATGTTTTGCCTGAGACTTGAAGGATTCCAAGAGTTATCCAGGGGAAGGTGGTTGAGGTCAAAGGGGAGAGGAACAGCTTCGGTGAGCCTGTGGAACTGTTGCAACATTAATGAGCCATAAGCAAGGGACAGTCAAGTCACTGCTGCTTGGGCTGGGGTCAGGACCAATAAGGTCCTCCTCACTCCCACCAAGGGCCCCGCCAGTGCCGGCCCAGTCCTCACTGCAAAGCTTGCAGAGAAGCTGGCAGCCACCACAGATTTGAGCTAATTCCTTTCCCCAAAGCTCTTACAGGCTGGCCAGATTCTCCAATTCTTTCTGTGTGGCTTCTGAAGCAGGTCTAGCCTCTTTGGATTCTTGCCCAAATTCAAGGGGGAGAAAGAACCCCGGGAGAGACACTGGACTGGCAGATAATACGGCCAGTCTGTGTTCACATTCATCACCATTGGAAAAACGAATTATCTGTACTTCAATGTGGTGAGCTCTGTGACCTAGTGAATGACCTCATTTGGCCCTTCTGGGCTTTGTGACTTCACGCAGTGATAGGGTGGGACTATGGAAATAACGTGCATGTGACCCACCAAGATCTGACAACTTGCTGCTGATGCAAATAAGGTACGTGACACCCTTGTGGGGGTGGAACCATGCAAATAAGGTGCTCCGACCTTATCAAGGGCGTTGGTCAGTTTTGCCATCTGGCTAGGCTTACGGGGAGACCTGAGGAAAGACAGAAAGGAGCTGTAAGATGAAAGAGGGAGACGGCAGCACAGCTATGTTGGCCTTTGCTGACCCACAGAGCAAGAGAGCGGAGCCTCTTCTGGCAAGGAGGCTTGCTGGCAGAGTGAAGTGCCTCTGGGCCCTTACTGGCAGAGCTCAAAGAGTTGTGTGACACTTGCCCAAGCAGGACAGAGGCCAGGCTGAGGGCACACGGCCAAGCCTGTTCAGAGGAGACCGAGAAGAGCTGAAAGAGCTGTCCCGCTCTGAAGAAGGGAGACTGCCTACTTGCTTCTTGATCCTGGTTCCAAGTTACATCGGTTGATCCTGATCTTGATTCCAAATTGTAACCTGTTGCTTCTCTAATAAACTCCTTAACTGTAACTGTGGTCTGTGAGTTCTGTGTGGCCATTGCAACAAATTATCGAACTCAGCAGAGAAGTAGAGAGTGCGTGGGAGGGACAGGTGGTGTCAGTACTGCTAAAAAATGTTGGAGGGGGCAGCATGTCACCTCCGCCTCACAGAAAGCATCAGCCATTGGCTGACGTTGATTTCCATTTCCTCCCCACCCCTTTGGGAACTTAGAGGAGGTCTGATGCCCCAACACCATTTTCACAAGGTAGGACATAGGAGTTACACTTTTAAACCTCTGTGAATAGCAAGACCTTCTGTACTTTTGATCTGCCTGAGTAACCCATTTGACTAGACTGACCAGGTATAATTTCAGCCCGTTTTTTTTTTTTTCTTAGAAATCAGACATCCTATTGCAGAAAGCTGGCGGTTCAAACCCACCAGCCACTCCCTGGAAGGAAAGTTGGGCAATCTACTTCCATAGTGATACTGCCTCAGAAACTCAAGGAGGGGTCGCTATGAGTTGGGTCCGACTCTACGGCACATAAGAACATTGCACTGGGCAAATCTGCTGCAAAAGACCTCTTTAAAGTGTTAAGGAGCTTTTGCACATACAATACTGCATTGTCAGTGAAGGCAAACGTGGGTATACGAGTGGATAGATGGGAGGACAGGCTGAACTATTAGGTATGTCTATGCAGCGGGGAGTGTATGCAAGACCATGTATAGGGTTGACAGACAATGGTCCTTTAAGTGTATTTGTATGTGCTGTAAGAATTCCCAGGTGTATAGTAGAGCTGACAAGGGACAAGTTTATAGTCACTTCTTGGTCACAGCCAGCTACCCAGAGGGACCAAGTAGTTGAACCAGTGGGCTCGAGACCATAGTTGCAGAGTAGATCAAGCTCAATTGGCATAATATACTACACAAAATATTGTTCCACATCCTACTTTGGCAAATAGCAACTGGGATCTTAAAACCTTGCAAGCTGCCATCTAGATGCAACAGTGGGTCTCTCCTCCTCCAGAGCAAAGAAGAATGAAGAAAACCAAAGATTCATTGAAACAATTACTCCTAGCAACTGGTACACCATGAGATCCTCAGCCTATATGAGATCAGAACTAGATGGTGCCCGGCCCCCACTGTCAAACACTTGGAGGGGGATCTATGTAGGAGATCCTGGATAGAGAGGGAGAACAATGTGGAACAAAACTCAAAATCATTTGGGAAAAAAAAGGGGGGGTGGGTACCTGGTTTGCTGGTCTGATAGAGCCTGGTGGAACTACTGAGACTATGGTCCCTAGCTGCCCTTCAGGTCTGGAATTGAACCCACACCTGTGGCTTCCAGCCAAACAAAAGAGAGGCATATGAGTTGAACATTTACCTGAGGTAAATACACTCCTTGGAGAGATCAACCATGGAAGAAAGAAGGGCTGCTTATGCACAGGGAGACACCTCAGGGTGCAAGAGTGCATGGAGGGAAGGACACAGGGAAGAAGTAACTATCGGAAGGAAGTGGGAGGGGAGCTGTTGCACTGTGGTAAATTATAGTCAATGTCATAAGACAAAGTGTATGTGAATTGCTGTATGGAAAGTGAATTTGCTCTGTAAACTTTTACCCAAATCACAACATCATTATGTGTGTATGTGTGTGTGTGTGTGTTAAGGAGCAAAGGTGTCACTTTGAAGACTAAAGTGTGCCATAGCATTGTGTCTAAGGCACTTGACTGCTAACCAGAAGGCTGACGGTTCAAACTCACCAGCCATTCCTCGGAAGGAAGGTGGGGCAATCTACTTCCATAGTGATACCACCTCAGATACCATGGAAGGGTCGCTATGAGTCAGGTCTGACTTGACGGCACATAACAACAACCCAAGCCATGGGTTACATATGCATGTGAAAGCTGGACAATGAATAAGGAAGACAGAAGAAGAGTGGATGCCTTTGAATTGTGGTGTTGGGGAAGAATACTGAAAATACCATGGACTGCCAGAACGAACAAATCTGCCCTGGAAAAAACTGCAACCGGAACACTCCTTGGAAGCAAGAACAGCCAGACTTTGTCTCACCTACTTCGGTCATGTTGTCAAAAGGGATCATTTCCTGGAGAAGCTCATGCTTGGTAAAGTTGAGGGTCAGCCAAAAAAGGGAAGACCCTCAACAAGATGGATTGACACACCGACTGCAATGATGGGCTCAATCAAGCATAACAAGGACTGGGAGGATGGCTCAGGACGGAGCAGTGTTTTGTTCCATTGTACATTATGTCACTACAACTTGGAGGCACCTCGATGGCATCTAACAACAACAACATTTTTGTTTGTTTGTTTAAGTAACAATTTCTTTAGTGTGTGATCCTTTATCACCAGGAAATGTGGGCTGACCAGTCCGTGTGCTGTATTCAGAGATACTGAAGTCATTCCTGTCCTCTTCCCACCTCTCGCAATCGACTTCCTTGGTGCCAAATATCTGAGAGTCCGGGCCTGGGGTCCTGCGCCCAGGCCTGCATGATGCTCAGGACAGAATGGTAATTGTGCTCACCTGTGCCAGCACTCACCACACCTGATGCTCACGCTTGTTCCCTTGCCTGCCTCCCTACCGTCCTTTGGAGGCGGGGACTCTCCCACAGGGTCTGCTATTGAGTAGATGCTCAGAAATATGTGTGTGAAATTACTGAATTGAGTGCTCCTCAGTGCACCCAACACAGGCCTTAACGTAATGGGACTGCATTCCATTGGAGGCGGGAGGCTCCCACTGCCGTGGACACAGGCCTGCCTCTTACAGTGAGACCCAGGCAGGTAACATGCATATTTACTCTCTTGCTAAGAAGATGCTGCCATGATGGGGACGTCACCTCTGGTCTTGCAGCTCAGGTCACCTGGAGAGCAACACCTCTGCCCCTCTGTGTCAATGGCAGTTGGTTACAAATCACCACCCAAGTGGACCTCTGGTCACTGGGGAAGCCACACTGTCACTCCACCAAAATGGCACCATCACGCATGACAACCATAGAGAGAATCTAATTTTAGAACATGAGTCTTCTGAAGCCATTCATTAGAGGAGTGTGCACTGTAATTACCCAGGTAGGGATTTTCACAACTCGGGCCTAACGAACTTGTATTATTAAATAATTAGCCTGCAGTTGGGGTGTTCTACTTGACACGCTTAGAGAGGCAGGTTACTGGCTCCAGAACGTGAATCCTGTGTTCTACCTCTCAGGCAGCAGAGAGATATCCTTGTGCCAAGTGCTGGCAGTTTTTTGTTTTCACACCTCTAACCCTAATTACCCTTTAATTGAAAATCTCCTCAAGAAATGGAGCTGAGATGTCACAGTAAAGGTTTCCAGACCTCCTGCAACAGAGTAGAGGCCAAAGGAGTCCAGTGTACAGAGAGCGACTGGCTAGCGGTTCCTCTGTGGGTGGGCCTTCTCCCAGACAGAAGGGGTACAGCGAAGGCACAGGTTCCCAAGAGAGGTCAAGAACGTTCTGGAAGGCACACGTCGCCAGGTTCAGGGAGCATCAGGGAGCTTGGGAAAAGGCAAGTTACCTTTAAACCTTCACCCCCAGGGAAAAGAAAAAGAGAGAGAGAGAGACAGTTGTTTCCACAAGGATTGGGCTGAGGAGAAAAAGAAATCAGTGTCCTTCGTTTTGTCCATAATTGCGCTATAGTCCTTCCTGTGGCCAGAACCTCCCAGTACCATCCCCTCTGCCTTGAATGTTCTCCCCCGATGTCCCCACCACCACCTCACCCCCTCACTGCCTGCTTCTCCTGCAGCTCCCTGCTCAAATGTCACTTCCTCAGGAAACCATGCCTACACCTCCCGCCAGGACCCACTATTACAGCTTCTGACATTTCTCCTTGTCCTTATGATAAGGTACAAGTGTATTCAATTACATGACACCTTTTCATTAATGTCTGCCTCCCCTATAAAACCCAAGCACCATGTAGGATCCCAACCACGTGTTTCTGCTCCTTGTCCTACCCACTGAGCCAAGCAGTGCCTCACACAAACAAGACACTCAATATTTGCTGGGTGAGTGAAATAGGTGTGGAGGGTAAAGCAAGCCAGGCAGGGTTGGATGGGTTGATTGCACATTGGCTAATTCTCTCTCTTGCTTTACCATGTGTTTTCTGATGTTCCTGCACTCCCAGAGAGTAGCTGTGCCCTCTGAATGGCAGGGCGTGTCATGGCCAAGGAGAGGTATGTAAGAAGAAAAGGGAGGCATGAGGGACCCCAAAGCCCACACCCCACAACAGGCATGAATGTCAGAAGTGACCAAAGACAGCTTCTGTTGAAGGATAGGTTAGGACTTCAACACACAGCCACCCAGGGCCTCTTGTTGTTAGGTGTCGTCAAGTAGGTTCCACCCCTAAGCACAGCAGAATCAAACACTGCCCAGTCCTGCACCACCTTCACAATCATCGCTGTGTTTGAGCCCATTGTTGCAGCCAGTACATCGGTTGTTGAGGGTCTTCCTCTTTTTCACTGACCCTCTAGTTTACCAAGCATGATGTCCTTCTCCGGGGATTGATCCCTCCTGATAACATGCTCAAAGTACAAGAGTTGAAATCTTGCCTTCCTTACTTGTAAGGAGTATTCTGGCTATATGTCTTCCAAGACAGATGTGTTTATTCTTGTGGCAATTTATGATATATTCAATATTCTTCACCAACACCGTAATTCAAATGTGTCGATTCTTCTTCGGTCTTCCTGATTCATTGTTCAGTTTTTGCATGCATATGAAGTCATTGAAAATGCCATAGCTTGGGTCACGTGCACCTTGGGTCAAGTGCACCTTGGGTCAAGGTGACATCTTTGCTCTTTAACACTTTAAATAGGCCTTTTGCAGTGGATTTGCCCAATGCAATACATTTCTTGACTGCTGCTTCCGTGGGTGTTGACTATTGATGCAACTATAATGATAATGATTGATAACTTCAATCTTTTCTCCATTTATCAGGATGTTGCTTATTGGTCTAGTTGTAAGGATTTTTGTTTTTTGTTTATGTTGAGGTGTGATCCATAATGAAAACTGTAGTCTTTGATCTTCGTCAGTGCTTCAAGTCATCTTCATTTTCAGCAAGCAAGGTTGTGTCATCTGCATATCTCATGATCACGAGGCTTCCTCCAATCCTGATGCTGCATTCTTCTTCATATAGTCCAGCTTCTCAGATTATTTGCTCAGCAGACAGACTGATAAGTGTGAGCAGGCATAGCTTCCAACATCACAGCAACACACAAGCCACCACAGTATAACAAACTGACAGGTGAGTGGTGGCAGAGCCTCTTAGACCCCAAACTATCTTTATGCTTCTCCATGAACCATGAGACAGATCCTTCCTGAGTTTTAGTCGGACTTGCCCTTCTGGACCTGAATACAGCCATGAGTAAGTCACAGCAAAAACCCTGCACAACGGAACTTACGGGCAAGTTTGGCCAGAGGCAATGAACAAAGAAGCTGGTGAATTGTACAGCAGGCAGAGGGTGATAGCATCAGCAAGGCCTCTCAGGTAAGACATTCGAGCAAAGAACGGAGATGAGTGAAGGAGCAAGCATCCCTAACAGTGAGGACCACAAGGACAACGTAGAGAAGCTTCCTCCTCACCCTGAGTATTCAGTGACCTTTAAACAACAGAGAGCAATGGCCTCCTGGCACCACTGATGCTGCTAGGTGTGTATTTGCAGCCAGTTCATTAGGTGAGGCCAGAAGAGTGGGCTATCCATACCAAACAAGAGCCAGAGGACTAATGTCCCAGAGCCCATCTGCTCTGCAGGCATCCGGGCGTTTCCCAGCTGGCTGCTAAGGGAGGGCCTTCTGAAGATGGGCAGAGGAGGCAACGGAGGGCCCGCAGCCTCTCACCTGCATTGGCGTCATCCCAGAGGGAAGCTTCCAAACCCAAGACACGGGTTGCTAAACGCCCTCTTTAGCAGAGGCAAAAGATAAACAGCAAATGCTTTGGAAACACCTGGAACTACAATTGCATGACATCAGCCCAAACAAGGCAGCTACAGAGCCCTAGGGCAACTGCTGAGTCACTCACTAAGCAGACGCCCTGCCCATCCATCAGCCTGCCAGGCTCTGAGGCTTTCTACTGGGAGTCCAGGAATGAGCCTTTCCTCAGTGGGATGGAACAATTTGAGCCTTAACCACTAGTTTCTGTCATGATGCCTCAGATCAGCAGAGCCATCCGTCAGCCCGGCCACCTTGCCTGTGCCTTTCATGTCTGTGGATCTTAACTCACAAACCTCATGTTTGAAGATGGCTGCCTCCGCCGATCCTGATTTTGCTTCTAGGTAAGAGCTGCTGCTCTCACAGATGGGCTGAGGTCCACCCCAGCTCTGCTGAAGAAGCACGGTCTCTGAGAAGAACGGGCCGGCCACCTGCTTACTAAAGAAAGCGGAGCAGGCAGGGGAGGACGGCTTGTTCTCCTGCCTCTCTGCCCCTACACGGTCGTTGTTAATGGCGTCAAGTTGCCTCCAACTCGGGGCAATTTTATGTAAACAGAACAGAACGCTGGGCGGTCTTGGTCCTCTTCACTGTTGGTATGTTTGAGCCGATTTCTGTGGCTATCTTGTCAACCCGTGTCACTGAGGGTTCCCCTCACTGTCACTGACCCTCTACTAGCCACAATGTCCTTTCTAGCAATTGGTCTTTCCCAATGATGTGTCCAAAGTGAAAAAGCTTAAGTCTTGGCATCCTTGCTTCTCAGGAACATTTCTTCTAAGACTGATTTGTTCATTTTTCTGGCAGTCCGAAATATAGTGAACACTCCTAGCCAATGTCACAATTCGAGCACATCCATTCTTCTGTTGCCCTTCTGCCACCAGAATCAAGGCCTTCCTGCCTTCCTGCAGCCCCTTTCACCTGCCTATAGACCAAGGATCCTGGACATACCACTGAGGTGTTCACCTCCTGGTCAGTCAGCCTTGGCCTTGCCCTGCTCCCAGTCTCCAGGCCCACTGCCCACTCTGTCCTGGAAGATATTCTTGACTCTTTTGTTTGTATGCAAATTTCCTGGGCACCAAGCCTGGCCTTAGCTTTGCCTCAGACCTGGGGCTCTGGGCCCAACCCGACCTAACAGCCCTGCCTGGGGGTCCTGACCTGCATGTGCACTTCAGCCTATGTTCCCAGGTGAATCCTCTCCCACTCTCCCACCGCCTGTAGCCTTCCATGGCAACCTTCTCTCTGCGTTCATGCCCTCTGAAGGTCCCTCTGTCCTCCACGACACACAGTTACTACCAACGACTAAAAATCAAAACGGTAATGACAACCACAGCAAAACCCCCAACTGCAGAGACACAGACTACTCGTGTAGCATCTCAATGTATTTACTTAAAAAAAAAAAAAAAAAAGATTAAGGTTCACATAGAAATTAATTGCATTTTCCATTGACCTTCTGAGAACATACATGAAGGCTTTCACCTCGCTGTGCTTATAGTGAATCGTACTGAGAAAATGATCAGATACCTGAGGTCCCAAATCCATTTGCAATGTTAATTGGCTTAACATAATTTTGCAAAATTGCAATCTTTTAGTAAAAATATAGTTATAATCATTGGCCATATTCAGAATCGACCACAGGCTTCCAGCCTTAGCCAAAAAAAAAAAAAAAAAAAACCTACTGCCATCAAGTTGATTCCAACTCATAGCAACCCTATAGGACAGAGCAGAAGTGCCCCACAGAGTTTCCAAGGCTGCCATCTTTCTGGAAGCAGAGTGCCTCCTCTTTCTCAGCTGAGGCTGGAAGGAGCCCCAGCGGTGCAGTGGGTAAAGTGCTTGGCTGCTAACCAAAAGGCTGGCATTTGAACCCATCAGCTGCTCTGGCGAGAGCACAGACCTACTGCAGTGGGCAGCTCCAACCGCCCGAGTGGCACGTTTGTCAGCAGAACGGATGGGAATGCCTGGAAGGCTCTCACGCGAGCAGCGTTCCTCAGGAGCCTCCCTGTGCTCAGCAGCATGGAGGACACTGGGGCCACCCGAGGCCGTCCTCGTCCAGACATATGGGCAACGGATGTCATCAGAACAAAGGGGAGGGGCAGCACCACATCCCACAGAGGCCTAATGGGATGATAGCCACAGGACTACAACTACTCCCAACAATACTGAAGAACAGCTGGTACTGCAACCCAAGGTGCGTGCTGTGACTGGGCCCATTTTACAGGCGAAGACAAGCCTGCCTGAGGCCCCGAAGCTGGGACCTGACAGAGCCAGGCTTCTAATCCAGTCATCTCCAAGGACTGCATCTTTAAGCCAGTAAGCCAGCTCCTGGCATCACGCAGCCCACTTCCCAACCATGGCTTAGGAGATGGCTAAGAACATGGCGTGGACTCTTTCCACAATCACCCTGCTCCTAACTGGCCCACATCTCTAGCCTGAAGGCTGTTTGAAGTTGCTTTTTGAAGCACAAGGCTCTGAGGTCCAACCGTCCCCCTGAGGGGCCTGGCACTGTTTCTACAATAGGCACAGGTCCCCCACTCGGGTCCCCATTAGCCATCCCCAACACAGAAAAGAAGAGAAACGTGCAAGACTCCCCGCAGGCTGCTGGAGCGTTGGCAGCCCCGGCCGCCTGTCTCTCTCGCCCAGCTCCCCCACGCCCGTCATCCACCTCCCGGAACACAACTCCTCAGCGTGCATTTCCAACCGAGCAGTTCACAGCTTGCGTATGGAGCCTGCTCTCCACGAGCCATGCCTTGCCTTTATCTTGTTAGCATAATGTACAGCTTCATTAACCCTCCAGATGAATCATTCAGTAATTGGGGCTAATGAATTTAATTTTCTACTTTCTATTTTTTATAATAAAACAAAGTCATATTTTATCAGCAGGTCAAGGAAGGCTCCACGTTGCTGTTTTGAGTCAATGTTAGGCCAAGAGAACAAGATGGCCGACAGGGAGCAAGTGCCTTCCGTTGCACAGACCTGGCCACCATTTTGGGAGCTGCTCAGGCACCAGACCCCACTGGGTCATTTTCCTGAGTGAAATTTAGGGCACGAACTAGAACGTGTTGTTCTTTTTACTACAAAATATGACTGTGGCAGCAATCCTGATGGGTCCCAGTGAGGAGCAGGAATGGGACACAGAAAACAGCATTGCAAGTTATCAAGGAAATTTCCCGGTGTCAGTTAAATGGGGCCTTTTGGAATAAATTTGTCCTGGAGACATTTTCTCCAAAGGGCCCCGCGTCCCCTCATCAAGTGACCTGGATCAGTAATATCCACCTCTGTTCTTACTACGTGCAAAAAACACGAAACCCGAAAAAGGAGCCATACTTGAAATATCAACCTTGGGAGGAAAGCTCATTAGAAAGGGCCAGCCTGCTTCCCCGCATTGCTGAAAGGCACCAGTGACGCCTTCCTGTGACTTGACTAGCGCCACCGCTCTGATTAACAGAGCCTGGTGGCAAACTCAAATGCAGTTAATTTATTGGGAGTTTTATTAGGCATATAAACGGGAAGCAGGAACCTGGCAATGCTTTTCATCTGTGACTCAGAGCAGATTCCTTGCAGATTAAGCTTGTTAATTTCCCTCACCGCCAACATTCTTCTCGGCGGTGCTGAAGCAAAAGCCACGGACTCTCGTCTGAAATGGATGGGATGAAAAGGGCTGAGGGCCCCTGGACAACAGTTATGTGAACCACTTTGTCCTTTTAATTCATCTAATTACATGCAAGGAGAAAGCCGCCGGCGCCTTGGCAGTCGCGCTCCTTGCCAGGGCGCAGGGCTGCGGGGCCATTGCATTGGGCTTTTTGTTGTCTTATTAGGGCTGCTTTTGTTCAGAGAGATGGTTAAAGCCATTTTCAGCAGCTACCGAGATAAAGCAGTTTCAATAAGGACACAATGTACTTGTTTAAATTACCTTTCAAAATGCTCAAAACCATTAAGGGGGAGGCGCTGCAAATAAAAGTTGGATTTTTTGTTATAATGTTTTACCCTAATACCAGCTTTTATTTTATTAGAATCCATTAGTTGACAATATTATTCTATAGATTATTAGGCAGCAATTTTGTTATTTTATCACACTCTGCAGTTGCTCACCGGCCAGAATCCACAAATCTCATATAATACGCTTTCAATTTTGTTAAAATCTCTATTTAACTGGTTTGGCTGCGGAACATCTTGGCAAATGTGTTTTTAATTCCGTCCTAATTAACTTGACAGTTGACAGAACTTGGTGGTGGCATGGCAGTGTCCCCTTTTCCAGGGTTCCTACAGCTCCATTCCTGGGGTCCATTCTTTCTCGTTCTGGTCCTAACCGGCAAGATGTCACGGCTAACATCCAGGAAAAGGGTCTTTTGTCTCTGTCAAAAGTACATGCAATTTTTAAAAAATCAATTAAAAAATCTGACTCTCCTGTTCATCCGTAAAAAGGAAGTCAGTGATTCTGTGGGGTTGGCAAAAATGGTTTATGGCTGCAGCGGTGGGGGGAAGGCGACTCAAACATGAAATAAAGACAAAGCAAGCGGAGGTTCAGGGCTTCTGTTTCCTGCCGAGAAGCCAGCTTTTCCCAAAGGAGAGGCCATGTCCTTCTGTTTCACACTGACCTCGGAGGGGAGAATCAGTCCAGGGAGTTGACTCCTGGCAACCCCACGTGCGTCAGAGCAGAACCACGCTCCCAAGAGTTTTCAACAGCTGGTTTCTCAGCAGATAGTCAGGCCTTTCTTCCAAGATACGTCTGCATGGACTCGAACCTCCAACCCTTCTGTTAGCAGCCAAGTGCGTTCCCATCCACACCATGCCAGGCGTCCACTGGGTGTGCAGACAGCCTTGAGTTCTCTGCATCTGTGGGTCAGTGTCTTCACGCCATCCCAAATTCTCTCCTTTCTGAGAAACATCGCTTTGGCAACCGCACCCAAGTTGTCCTCTGTGTCTTGCCGTCCAGAACGCGGTCCCGTCCCAGCCACCAGCCTCTTCCTGCCCCGGAGCAGAGAGTAGTCCTGGGCGGCAGGGCAACAGCTAATGAATTGTTTATGTTTTCAAGAAGCAACACCTTCCTGAGAAGGTAATAACATGAATCTCTGCAAAACAAATCCAACCTTTCCCCCAACCACCAGCTGCCGTGGAGTCAGTTACGACTCCTGGCGACCCTCGTGTGCCGGAACAGAGAGCTACAGGGTGTCCACCGGCTGGTGCTCAGTTCACCAGCCCTTTCTTCCGAGGGCCCCAGCCCTTCAGTCAGCAGCCAAACACATTAACCACCTGCACCCCCGAACAACAGAGACTCCAAACAACAGAGATGAGCATGCCGGAGACTGCACGGAAACGTTCAGACGATGGGAGGCCACGCACCTGTGTGGATAGTCACGATTCATAGGGAGTAGGGGGTTCCAGCTTCTCTTGTTGGTTATCTTCCCCTTCCGTAGGTGCCCACCGGCTGGCCCTCTCTCTCCCCACCTTTGTCAGATGTGAATTTTGCTCATAACCAGAAGTTCCCTGATTCCCATTTATGCCACTCATCATGCTTCCGTTGGTTTATTAAGAACGTCATTCTGACCAGGATCCTCAGAGGTGACTCACTACAACACCCTGCACACACTAACGACAAAAACCCACTGATCCCAGGGCCTGGGGACTCGCCCGTGACACAGCAAGCAGGGAGTGCACCAGGACCACACACTAGTCCCCTGAGGCCAGTCTCTGCTCTTTCCCAACATTTCCTTGGAGAAAGTTCTATTCTGTCAACTTAACCAGCATGGTCTTTTTTTTTTTTTTTTTCTTTAAATCTGCATTTTGAATTTTCATTTTCACTTAAATGAGAAAGTTGTTACACAATTTTTTCGGCATGGACTATTACATTAAAACAAAGCATTTGGGGTTTTGTTGTTGTTGTTATTATGATTTGGGTGGAAGTTTACAGAGCAAATTCATTTTCCAATCAGCAGTTCATACACATTTTGTTCCATGATACTGATTGCGATCCCCATAACGCAAGCCCCCTGTGGTTCCTTTTCCCTGCATCCTTCTTTCCTGTGTATTCCTGCCCCCTGAGCTTTCTCCCTGTACACTCTCCTAGGGAGTGTACCTACCTGGTGTAAATGTTCACCTTATACACCTGTCTAGTGTTTGGCTGGAAGCCACGGGAGTGAGTTCAATTCCAGGCCCGAAGGGTGCCTAGGGGCCATGGTCTCCAGGGTTTCACCAGTCTCTATCAGATCAGTAAGGCTAGCCTTTTTTATGATTTTGAGTTTAGTTCCACATTTTTCCCCCAAGAAAGCATTTGGTTTTAATGAGGTACTATGTTTTTAGCCCCATGCAAACAAAACAAACTCCTGAGCCAGTGGTCTCAATTGGCAGTGATTTTGTCCTGCGGGGGACATCTGACAAGGTCTGGAGACAGTTTTGGTTGTCGCAGCTTGGAAAGGGGGTGCTCCTGGCATCTGGTGAGTGGAGAGCAGGGATGGTGCTCACCATCCTACAGTGTGCGGGGCAGCCCCCCAACAACAGAGAACGATGCAGTCCAGAACGGCACTAGTGCCAACAGGGGGACAAACGCGCCCTGACCTCCCCTCAAGGAGCAGATGACTAGGGTCCAGGGAAAAGGGGCTGGCCAAGCCCCTGACGTCCCAGGGACCATGACAAAGCAGGACTCAGCTTGCCATGACCCTGGCATTGCCCATTGTTTTTTGTCCTGCTTGGAGAGTGTTTGCTCTTTACCCATGATCCCTGCCTCAGCTGTTTAATTACTGCTCCCATTCCCCCGGGGGAGCTCTGGTAGCGTAGTGCCTAAGGCACTTGACTGCTCACCAGAAGGCTGGCGGTTCAAACCCATCAGCCACTCCTCGGAAGGAAGATGGGACAATCTACTTCCATAGTGACTGCCTCGGAAACCCAAGGAGGGGTCGCTGTAAGTCGGGTCCGACTCGACGGCACATAACACAATCTACTTCCGTAGTGACACTGCCTCGGAAACCCAAGGAGGGGTTGCTATGAGTCGGGTCCGACTCGACGGCACAAAACAACACCATTCCCCTGGTCTCAGTTTCCTCTTCTATTCAGTGGAACCAGTAACAAAGGAGACAACCTATGTAAAGCACCTAACTGGGCCTAGCACACAGTAGGCAGTCAATAAATGGGCCTGTGATGGGGCAGCAAATGACAGTGACAGTGCCTAGGGTGAGGGGGACGTGAGTCCCATACTTCACTATTTTTGGGGCTTTTTTGTTTGTTTTTTCAGAAAGGAAGTATCTGCTCAAATATGTTAGGAATCTCACCCAATTGCCCCCCATGGGGTCGAAGTCCAGAGACCAGAGAGAACGGCGGGGAGAGGTGAAGAAGGGGCATGAGAAAAGAAGAAGAATGAGGAGACGTGTGCCCCTTCCCCACCTGTCATCTCCCCACAACCCAGAAAGGCACCACCAGTAAAGTTCTGACCAGGACCAACTCCAGAGCAAGGAACAATTTCTTCATCCAGCTTCCCGAGTCTGCCCTGTAGCCCCAAGCAATGATTCTGGTCAAACAACTCAGAGCTATTTAAGAAACACAGTGGAGGCAGTGGGGCTTGAATAGTAGACTCCCAGCCTCCCATGCCGACGACCGGGATTCAAGTCCACCACCCATCCACTGGTGGAGGCCTGCGTGTTGCTGTGATTCTGAACAGGTTTCTGCTGAGCTTCCAGACTAAGACAGACTAGGAAGAAAGGCCTGGTGATCTCCTTCTGAAAATCACCCTCTGGATCAGGACAGTCTTATTCTCAACTGGTCACGGGGATGGTACAGCATTTAGTTGAGTTGGGCGTAGGGTGTCCATGCATTGGAGGCCATCTCCAAGGCAGTTAGCAAGCACAGGAAACGCGAGCTCATGTTTCCACATCCACATGGTGAAGCCGGCTGTCGAGAGTGGAAAACCACTGGCAACGTCTCCAACCGTGCCTTCTGGTGGCAGTATTGATTTATCCCACTAAGTACCTGATGGGCCATACAGTGCTTGGCTCTCAGCTGTCCTCCCATTTATGCCATTTGCATGGTATCTGTGTATCATTGTGGGCTAGGGATGTGTGTGCAGAAAGGACCTCCTTAATAAAACGCTCCTTTCTCAAAGTAATTGTCTAAGAGAAGCTAAGTTTCAGTTCCAAAACTGCCCTTTGCCTTTTGCCATCTGTCAAGAATATGTATTTCCAGGGCTCCAGATTGCCCGGGTTGTGACACCCGCCTTGGTGAAGCCACTGGAGTTCCACCAACACACTGCTCCTTGTGCA
The DNA here is from genome assembly GCF_000298275.1 of Orycteropus afer afer. Taxonomy (NCBI): domain Eukaryota; kingdom Metazoa; phylum Chordata; class Mammalia; order Tubulidentata; family Orycteropodidae; genus Orycteropus; species Orycteropus afer. Next base: position 9,686,779 of record NW_006921625.1, read on the forward strand.
GTTAAAGGGACTTTCATTTCTTCTCCAAATGCATGTCATTTCTTTTGAATGGTGCTATGAGTGTGGGCATGTTTCTCGCCCCTACCTCCACACACAGCCGCCCCCCGGGAAGTCGGCCTTTGCGGACCCCCTCCCTCAGGCCTCCATCTTACCAGGCCCAAATTAAGTTTTGCTGGGACATCGCAGCCAGCGTGTATTTGACCACTGAGCACCACGTGTGGCCATTAGAAATAAAAGAAAAATCAATAGGGTTTCATTAAAACAGCAGGCAATCAGGGCCCAGCCTTGGCTTAATTACAGTTTCAGTAGCATTTGCTTTAATTGGAAAGAATAAAAGAAGTGAAGTGGAGTGAATGGAGAAATTAGCATATCTATCACTGTTGTCACATTGTACCATGGCCTTAAAACACTGTTCACTCTCTCCTATCTCTGAAGCTGTGCCGAACCGTGCAAAAAATAGGGAACAGCAATTAGCAAATCCTCAGTCAGCACCTTTGTGAAATTCTAATTAAAGTCTTTTATAATCTTCGGGAGGCATTTTGTTTTTCTTTTAAATCTGCTAGCTATGCTGGACAATGAACAGCTGGACAATGAATGAATAGCTATGCTGGACAATGAGTAAGGAAGACCGAAGAATTGATGTCTGTGAATTGTGGTCTTGGCGAAGAATATTGAATATACCATGAAACACCAGAAGAACAAACAAATCTGTTTTGGAAGAAGTACAGCCAGAATGCTCCTTAGCAGCGAGCACGTCAAGACTTCACTTTGGTCAAGCTGTCAGGAGGGAGCAGTCGCTGGAGAAGGACGTCATGCTTGATAAGGTAGAGGGTCAGTGAAAAGGAGGAAGACCCTCAACGAGATGGACTGACACAGTGGCTGCCACCATGAGCTCAAATATAACAAGGACGGTGAGGATGGCTCAGGACCAGGCAGCGTTTCACTCTGTTGTTCATGAGGTCGCTGTGAATCGGAACCACCTTGACAGCACCTAACAACATGCCAGACACACTTTGCAACACGTCTGTTAGTTACGCCAGCTTGGCAAGATATGACGGAGGAGACCTGCCATCTCCTTGTGCTGTAAAGTCAGGGCGATTCCGAGGGCTGACTTTGGCGGCCCAGCAAAGTCACAAAGAGCTTGGTTCCTGCTTAGATGGTGGACCTCATGGGCTGCTTCTGCCAAATGGTCTTTCCAACAGTTGCAGACAGCAGAGCTGTGAGGGGCCTTGGGCATCGACTAGTCCCACCCCTTCATTTTGCAGATGGGAAAAACAAAGCCCAGACTAATGTGTTGAACTCATTGTAGAGTCGATTCCGACTCACAGTGCCCTAAAGGAGAACAGAACTGCCTGTAGGGTTTCCAAGCTGTAAATCTTCACGGAAGCAGACTGCCTCATGTTTCTCCCATGGAGTAGCTGATGGGTCCAATTATCAACTAGGTGCTTAACTCCTGCCCCACCAAAACAGAGGTGGCTAACAGGAAGAGCATCCATTTCTTGGAAGCATGCTTCATGCCAGTTCGGCATAAATCAGCACATGGAAGTTCCATCACCCCCACTTTATAGATGGAAAGACTGAGGTACAGAGGGTTATTTGCTTGTGGTGAATAAGCCAGGGATTGGGATCTTAAACCCAAGTTCGGCTCCAAAGTGCATCTTCCACCAGACAATATGGTCCTCTCAAGGCCACAGACTGATACCAGTTAGGAAAAAGGTAGGCCTGGGCATCCCGCCCTGTGAGGCTGCCCTCGCCCCAGCCGGCCTGGCTGGTGTGGCCCCAGGCCCAAACCAGGTGCTTTCTTCCAGGCTGCTGAGGACAAGTACCCTCTTTTGTGTGCGGCCCCAGCACAGCAGCTCATTGTGCAAGTGAGGAGAAGGCACTGTTGGGCCAGGGTGCCGGGCTGCCTCTGAGGTCAGAGGGAAGACTTCCGAGGTCAGCAGAGAGACGTGCATGCAGAAAATTACAGGGAGGACACGACTCATTGTCCCTGCACAGAGTGGTCATCTGGAAGCGAGCAGTTGGCTTTTCACTAGAGCGTGGCAGGACCCTGTCCTGGGTCAATGCTCAGGGCCAGCTTGCCCTGCAGGTGGGAGGCAGAGAGCGGCAATCGACTGTGGGGCTGGCACAGTGTGTCCCAACGGCTGTGGGCACGTGCTGAGCACCCACACAGCCGATCTCCTTAAATCCTCACCGACAGGGGATGGGGCCGAGAGGTGTGCCTCACTCCAAATGCAGTTTCCGAACCAGCCACTCAAAAGGGGGGCCCACTGGAAGAAGAGGCCTTCTGGGCTCCTGGGGCCTTGTTGTGGTTGTTGTTATGTGCCATCGAGTCAGACACGACTCATAACGACCCCTCCTTGGGTTTCTGAGGCGGTATCACTACAGCAGTAGATTGCCCAACCTTCCTTCCAAGGAGTGGCTGGTGGGTTTGAACCGCCAGCCTTCTGGTGAGCAGTCAGGTGCCTGAGGCGCTATGCTACCAATCCTTGGGAAGCCTGGGAACGGCTCTGTTTCCTCTGGCCTCCCAGCATCAGGAGCAAGGGGGGTTGGTTCTGAACACTTAGAGGGTAGGCATATTACTGCTTCCAAATACAAAAACAGCTATGGGACAGGCCAAAGGCATCCCATTTTCCAAAAATGATTTAAAAAAAAAAAAGGCTGCCCTAGGCCAGTAGAACCCCCAGTCCAGGGGGCAGTGATACTGACAGCTGGGCATCCTGCTGGCGGCCCTGGGAATTTGGGTGGACTGGCCACAGAGCCCCTGGAGGCCCACACAGCTTGTTCTGGGAGACGAGAAGCTCACTTTCCTGTTATGTGAGGCCAGAAAAGGTGGCGGGAGGGAGGGAACACATCCCCAGTGACTGCAACGCCCCAGCGCCCCAGCACGCCCCCCTCCTTTACCCCTTTCATCTCCAGGGCTCCTCCTGATGGTGAGCAGGGCTGGCTACCGGCCCGCAGGCCTTGGGAGCCAGGCCCCCCTCTGCTCTGGGCTCCACATCCTCCCCTGTAGAATACATTACCCCCAGCCAACCTATCCTCTGCATCTGTGACAAGGCTCAGACTGAAATTCATTCCACGACCCAGAAGGTCATTGTGGAGTCCCAGAAGCAGGGCACAGGACACTGAGAATCGGGGCCATGCTAGCAGAGGCCAGCTTCCCCAGCCCCACCGGGGAGCATCCGGAGCCGGGAACGGTCAGGTGGACAGTCACTCCCAAGAACAAAGATGACCACAGTTGACAGCCAAGGCTGGTCCAGCCCGGACTGCCAGGCGCTAGTCTAACCCTCTCTGTGCGTGAAATGCCTGATCCTCACAGCTGTCCTGCACTGCATTTAGGAGGCAGGTGCTACAGTTGTCCTCCCTTTGTAGATAAGCCACCAGGCTCGGAAGGTGAAGCAACTCGCCTGAGGCAGGTAGTAAGCAGTTGAACAGGATTTTGCAGGCAGGCTCGGAGCCCCAAGGCCATCAGCGTCAGCACGCCTTTTTCTGGCTGCAGGTTGCTGTAGCATCCAGATATCATAGGAATCAGCTGATCGCTTGGTGGGAAGAACTGAAGGCCGAGGAACTGAAGGCTGGAGACTCTACGAAGCACTTTCAGCCCTTTTGCCCCACATTCAAGTCTGGCTTTTGGGTTTTTTTTTTTGTTGTTTTTCCCTAACAGACCAAGGCACCAAAGCTCTACCCCAGAAAAGCACTGCAGTTCATTCTAATTTAGTGCCTACACCCTACCAACACCCCGCCCCCGAGCCTTCTCCCGGCCGGTGCCCCGCCCCGTGACGTCACCCGAACGCTGCCCCGCCCCGCGCCTTCTCCAGGCCTATGCCCCGCCCCGTGCCTTCCCCCTGCCGAGGCCCCGCCCCCGCGCCTTCTCCGGGCCTGTGGCCCGCCCCGTGACGTCACCCGGACGCTGCCCCGCCCCGCGCCTTCTGCAGGCCGCTGCCCTACCCCGCTCTGTAAGTCAGGGAGAGTGGACGTCAGGCTGTTCATTGAACTCAACAGGAGGATCCGTGTGCAGTGCTCACTGTGTGACCCCTAGAGCCCCTGTATCTTTCTCAGGGTTGGGGGCCCTGGGGAAGCGCCGCATAGTGCCTGGCACGGGAGAGGCCTCCCGTTTGGGACCAAGGAACCCCGAGCTCCCGCTGGAGGCCTGATGAGGAGCCCCGCCGCGCATTTCCGTGCGGGGCAGCCCCTTCCTCTCCAGGCCGCCTGACCTCACCCGGGTTTGTCCCAAGTCCTCTCAGCCTCTGGGAAGTGGAGAGTGCCCGCGAGGCACCACGACGGATGGCCGCCTCCGCAGCTCTGATGGGCCCAGCCCTGGGCGCGCGGCCTTTCCTGGGAGAGGCGCAGGGCCTGGGAGCTGAAATGCGGCCGCCACCATTAACTCGGACGAGCGCACCCGCGCGTGGCCAGGCCGGGCCGTGCGTTCACCGGGGCAGTAATTAGAGGGGAAATATCCTTCAGGCGGCTTAGCTGCGGGAAAACCATTTTCATTGAAAATATACATTTGTAATTGTAAATGGAATGATTACCTGTAATAGCGGTAACAGCCATTTCCTAATCAGATGAACACTATGGCTGGTGGTGAAGCGTCCGTATGGAGCTCCATACACCAGGCTGCACTGCAGGCTGCCAATTTGTTTCCGCGGCGAAAAGCGTGATTTAGTGTTTGTTGCATTACCATCTGTTGTCGTTATTACAGAAATTATATATAAACCAGTTAGTAAACACTTTGCCGCATTGTCTGTTGTTTTGATAATCACCCATAATAACATCCAGCATCAATATGGTCTTTAAACCCGATTTGGGAGTTAATGGAATAGGAGGAGGCAGTCTGTATATGCACCGGGGTAATGTCATTAGGAGTGTTTGTGAAGAACAAATTAAATCAGTTGTAAATTGTGCTCTCAAGTCAGCCAGAAAACCAGTCTTGTTCAGGAGACGGGATTTATATTTTAACCTCGTGCAGAAAATGCACTTACGCAGATTAAAATAAAATAGGGCCTTCGCCGATGGATGGAAGTGGTAATTGCTAGGGCCTTAATGGCTTCCTGTTGGCTGTGTCATGCAGTGGGCACGGCTATTTTAAAAGTTAACCGGCACTCGGGGTCATACTTTCACTGATTCAGTCATTAAACCAGGCTAGACATGTCACTAAATGGCTGGTTATTCAAATGACGAGCCTGCTCCATGGCTCCCGGTGTCCTCTTTTGAACATGGGGATTTTCAGGGATGGTTCTCATAAAATCAAGATGAGTTGGATTCAAGTATGAGTCAATGGTAGCACCGGGCTGGGGTCTGGCCCGTTTGGGATGGCGGAGAAATGCTAGCCTGCTTCCTCAGACGGGTGGGATGTACGGAGGCAGACAGGTAAACCTTATGGCTTGGGCCCCTCCGCGCTTCCAGGAGAAAAGCCAATTTGTGGATGTGGCCAGAGGGTAGCCATGTTTAAAAGAAGCGCCATGAGGGGAAGGGGGCTGACAGAGGCCACGGCTGGAGGATCCTAATTGCATTGTGAGACCATCATCATTATAGCATGTGAGGAAATAGGCTATGAAAGGCCAAATCGATTACACAAATTATGTGGCCAGGAGGCGGTTCCGTGGGGACTGGATCCTAGGTCTGTCTCCAGACCTCCACCAGACGTCCTCTTTCTTAGCCCTTTCACTGCCTTTCTCTCATAAGAGCCTCACGATCACAGAACGGGTTTTATCAATACCATTTGCAGGTAAGAAAACTGAGATTAGAGAAGGTCTGCCTAGTGGGAGTGAGGCCACGCTGCTGGGATCAGAACGCAGGCCTCAGGGGACCAGAAATCCTCCACAGCGCTCAGCTGTGCAGCTGACTTTATGGCCAGTGGGTGGGACAGAATATGGACATTGCCCTAGGAACTAGGAAGTCAAGAACACCCCACTGCAGCGTGGGGAGCCCGGAGGGAAGGATGATGAGGCCACCTCTAGAGTCCACCAGGCGGCCATGGAACCAAATTAACTGCCAGCTGCAATCTGGCTTTGGGGCAAGACCAGGAGGAGATGGGAGGAAGCTCCTGTCCAGTGAGCGTTCTCCAGCCGCATGCTGGGAGCTGGGTATAGGACACAAAGCCAGGGGAAGGGTAGACCATCCAAAGGACCAGCCAGATGCCACACACTGTCCACATTAACCAGAGGGACAAAGAACCTAGTGCAGTGGTTTCTGAAGAGCAAACACATATGACTGACGGTCCTCAGGAAGATTTTCAGTGGGACACATATGAACCCATTTCTACTTTATTTACTGTTTATTAGTAAACATATAAATAGCACATAAATCCATAGTACAAAATAAATTTTAAAGGAACCTAAGTAAAAATAATGAATCTATTTTAAAAATATTAACAAGACAGTAGTACAGATGATAGTACAGACATGGTAACACTTGTAAAGAGAATGACTCAAGTCAGGATGACCTTCGCTCAAAAGCTGAGTAATCTAGGGCCGCCCTTGATGTCTCTAAGTTTATTGAAGACCCTTCTTCGCTGGGCTGGGGAGGGAGGAAATGGACCATAGAACACGAGGTGAAATAGAGACAGACGATCAACACTTGGGCAACTCACCAAAACAAAAGGACCCGCCCTTTCTTCCAAGGAGATCCAAGAGAGCTCAGCACGCAATTCAGTGCCCTGTGCTAGGGCACAGTCAATCTACTGCCAGATTGGAACAGAAAAAGAAGCAAAGCCCACCAGGGCCACCATCCTGATGGCATCAATGCAATACTCATCACAGAAGATTGGGCCCCGGCATGATTTAGGCCAAACTTTGGGGTTTTGTGTGTGAGTGTGTGTGTGGGGTGGGGGTGGGGGGAATAAATGAAGGATCTGAGGCCCAGAGAGGTCAAGTTGCTTGTCCAAGCTCACACAGCACGTTAATACCAGAAGCAGGATAGGAGTTCCCCGCAGTGAGCACCAGCATTGGTGTTATTGTACAGTGTGCTGTATGCTTTTCATGAATCAGCACAGCCAGGCGATGATGCAAAGAGAGCACCATTACCATCATCTCCATGTGACAGCCGGGGAAGCTGAAGCAGAGAGAGGGCAGGTCACGTGCCCATACTCAGAGAGCTGGGAAGGTGCCACAGTCAGAACAGGGACCCAAGCATCCTGAGTGAAGAACATGCTCTCCATGAGTCCATGATGCTGAGGGCAAAACTGTGGCCATGGGCCAAACCCCACTGACTACGAGATTTTGCTATGGCCGGCAAGTGAAGAATGTTTATTCATATTTTTTAATGGCTGGCAGGGGGTGGGAGGGATAAAAGAAGAACATTTTGTGACACATGACGACGACATGAAATTCAAATTTGCGTGTCCATAAATAAGAGGCAGACATGAAGCTTGGTCAACGAGAGGGCCAAGGACTAAGGGGACCCCCAGTGACATGGAGCGGCCAGCGGCTGCAATAATGGCTCCAACGCAGCGCCAAGTAGGAGGGTGGTGCAGGACCAGTCAGTGTTTCATTTTGTTTTACGCAAGGTCGCTATGAATCAGAACCAATTTGATGGCACCCAACAACAACAACAACAACAAAGTTTTTTTGGAACACAGCTATGTTCACTCGTTTACACATTGTCTATGGCTGCTTGGGGGCTACAACAGTTGATCTGAGGAGTTACAACAGAGTCAGTATGGCCCTCAAAGCTTAAAATATTTCCTGTCTGACTCTTTACAGAGAAAGTTTGCTGAACCCTCCACTAATCTGCCTTGGGACTTCAGTCAACAAAGTGAGGGAGGGAAAAATGAAGGCCTTTGTCTTTGGAGTATCATCCCAGGACAACAGGAGTAGGGGTGGAAAGGAGAGACAAGGAGAGAGAAGCTGCATCCATGTTGACTAGAAGGCTGGTTGTGGATATGTGGCGCCTACTACTGAGATTATAAAGATTCTGGGAGAAGGAGGCCTGGGTTTCGGCAATCAATCTTTTTTGCGCCCAGCTGGGACCAGGATAATAACCAGGGTGGGAATCTACACCCACATGACAATCGGGAAGGCGAGCCATCAAGAGTGGGGCACTGGAGAAATACTTCAGGTGCTTGAGTATTTTTCATAAATTCATGTAATCATTTTAATTAAAAATCTTTAAAATATTAATGGGGGGTGTCCAAAGCAGAGTTAATTACAGCAGCCCCACTCGGCACATGTACCTAAGACTCCGTCAGCTTTTCCATTAGGAACCGCTGGTTTTCAGGGGCTTATAATTCAACCAAATAAATTGGCACAGGCTGAAGCTTGACATGCCCGTTTGCTGGGTGGGAATTAATTGTTTAATTGACTTGAATATTCAAGACCGATACCGGGAGGAAGGAAAAAAAAATCCTATGTTTTCATTTGGGGAGGCTGTGGCCTGAAATGACCTGGCTTTTTGTAGCTCATTGGCCATCATTCCCCCTATTAAAACTCTACCGTCCATCACCAACGTCTAAAAACATATGCCTGTACAGAGCTTTGAGCCAAAAGGTTCTATGCATCTTACTTAGCCCTTAAATCCATTTCTAAATTTCACCTCCAATGAGCTTCATTAATCTGGAAAGGAGAGGTTTTTCTCTGTTCATGCGAATGTCTTTTGAAACAAGCCTTTTCATTTTTGGTAGCTTCGATATACAACCAGCAGCAATCGCCGGCTTACTTCCCTTGGCGGCAATCCCATCATTAAACCAACTTCACTATTAGGGGAATATCTGGCTGCAGAATGCATTTTATCCCTGAAGAATATGCCATATTAGTGAGAAAATTACTCTAAATGGGAACAAAGCTGACAACTGCTGCTTGCAGACTAATGGCCTAGTGTATATATCGCACCCAAAAAGCATGTCATCACCTGGCTGTTGAGCAGATCATGGACGCCAGGTGCTGGTTGGTAGAAATGGCACATTAGGGAGGTCGAAAGGTTTGAGAGATTTTGGTGGGCTCCTTCTGCCCCCCACTCTTTTACTTAAAGCCAACAGATGCAGTATCAGCATAACCCAAAAATCCAGGTGAGCCCAAAGCCGTAACTGATGGCCACGGGCAGGTAGAAATCATCTATTCCTACTTCCACCTGTTCCACAGCCACTGACTGCAACACCACACACTGTGAACGGCACAGGATTTCACACCCACCGAGGAGCTGTTCAACTCAACCTATCCAGGGACTGGGAGGACACCCCAGAGCCCCACGGACAACACAAGATGTCCCAGCAATGACTCCTTGTTCAAGAGAGAAAACCCATATCATTGCATTGCAGGGTCGAAGCCAGGAGGAGGGAAGGAAGAATCAGACCCGAAGAAGTCCCCAAGACCATCACCCACCAAATGTTGTAAAAGAAGGAGGGAAAAAATGAATTTATTTCCAATCCTTGATATGATCTTCTTTGTGAGAATGGATTCAAATTTGGGCAGATTTTCTGTTCTTATTAAGGGGAACATGGCATCAATTTTAATAAACTCCAAGAACACTCGTTAATAGAATGCATCTCCCATCCACCTACAAACACAGTGGAAGTCCTGTCGGTGACTCAGAGCATCCCATGAAGGGCACCCCCTGCACCCCGTCTCCTGTTAGAGATTCCAGAAAGGGTGGTACCTGGACGATGGCAGCCACGAGAACTGTCTCCTGGTTTTGGGGGCTTCTTCAGAGGTCCCAATCCCGATGTCATTGCCCATCAATTTTTTTTTTTTTAATCCAAGCATAATTCACTGACTGAGGTTGCTTCTTTTGCAAGCATTTGGAGAGAGGATTTCGCTCATCAGAAATTCCTGGCCAAGAACATAGAAATTTGGATTGGTAATGCCCATGGACCATAGAGTAGCTCTTTAGAGCTTGAAACACCTACACAATGAACTAAAAAGGCAAGTGAGTGGACAGGGTAAAAGGCTGGGGAGCAGAGAATCACTGCATCGTGGCACAGAAGGAAGGGGTGCCAGCTACTACTCAAAGGGCCGTGTGCATCCCCAACCAGGAACCGCCAGCCCCTCCAGGGAAGTGATGTTTCCATTCTTCTCCCCACCCATATGCAGGTCCAGCGGCCAGCCACAAGCTCACCTGCATCTACCCTGAAAATCATTGTCAGACTCTGTGAGCTCAAAATCCATATTCATGTCAGCCATGTTTCAAAAGCTGAATTTCCCATATTTCTTGAGAAGATCATAGACAAGAACCATATTTATGACCATGCAGTATTGAAGCAAACAGCAAGTTTGGGATAGTTGCTTGACTCACATTTATTTAGCTCCAACTATAAGCATGACACATTTCCAGGCACCACAAGGGATCTCAAAGGGAAAGTTCTACATGAGAATACAAGGACCACTGTCACCAAACCAAACTAAACTCACTGCCATCGAGTCAAATCTAACTCATAGTGACCCCTCCTATGAGGCGGTATCACTACAGAAGTAGATTGCCCAACCTTCCTTCTGAGGAGTGGCTGGTGGGTTTGAATCGCCAGCCTTCTGGTTAGCAGTCAAGTGACTTAGCCACTATGCCACCAGAGCTCGGACCACTGTAAAGCCATATATATGCAGGGTGTCCAAGCTGGAAGGAAGCTTGAGGTCATTGAGTGCAACATGCACTTCACAGATAAGGAGTCAGAGTGAAGTGGCTTGCCTAGTTTGTGGCAAAATCAAAGCCATGCTGTTTCATTGATCATTTCAGCAATTAATCCAGTATCATAATTACTGTGTGCTAGGCATGGCACTTCCAGTTTCCATGGATAGCCTTGGAAACAACCCTACTAGGTAGGGAGAATTATTCTCCCAATTTAGAGATGAGGAAACTGAGGCTGAGAGTCACCTGCCCAAGGTCACACACTTAGTGACAGAGCCTTCAGGATTCCAACCCAGCTCCATCTGGTCCAGATGAGAGCTAGGGCTCTCCTCAGGTCAAATGCTGTAGACACCACCAGCGCCCCCTCTCCTCCAGCAGGCTCTGCAGAAGCCAGAGTGTGGCGTGTGTCCCACATCCCCCAGCTGCTGGGCGCAAATGATCCTTAAAGACTCACCAAGTCCAACCAGCCTTCTCAGCGCAGCTGACCTGACACCCAGCAAGGCAATCACTCCCTCCCATGGGCTCCCCCTATCCTCAGCACACTTCCTTCTTGACTTCTTCCTCTCACTGTCCTTGACTGGCAAGCCTGCCTGTGTCCCACAGCAGTCTTGCCTCCTGGATGCCCTGCTGCACAGGGCTGGGCATGGCAGGTCCCCAGAAAGTATCAGCTGGCTGAATTCAGTGAGCCCGCCAAACCCTAAGGCCAGTGCCACCGTGTGCTGACGGTGCAGCTCACCACTAACCCCTACTGGGGGCTGACCAAGCACACACAGGGAGGAGGCCCTAGGATGTTAAGGGCTGCCCTTGACCTCAGGGTCCAGCCAGGCCTTCCACACACACACAGTGACCAAGCAGGTGGGGTTCAAGACAGTCTCTCAGTTTTCTCCAGCTCATGGCTCAGCCCCTCAGGAGACACAAGCATGCCTGTCTAGGCCCACCATGACAGTCACTAGAAACTTAACCTCATTCCTCCAGGAAACTCCCTCCTCTACTCAAGCCTACCCGCTTCTGTCCAGCCTTGAATTTGTACCAGAGGCCAATCTGCAGCCATGCCTCTCTTTTATTCCGGGTGGGATAGAAGGAACTGAGCAGATGGGGCTCTTTGGAGGCTATGTTGGTGTGTCTGCCGGGCAGTAGATTGGATCTCTGCCAGGACGACCCCTCTTAGCACATCCCCTGGACACTCCTGTGCCTCTCACTCTGTTGTAAGCACATTACCTTCTGTTGTCCCAACTATGGAGAGTCCCAGGAAATAAGTTGGGAAAGAGGACAAATGGGAAATACCATTGTGCCACTTAATGAAATCCAACATCTACTAAGAGCAATTGCATGGCATAACCTTGATTGTTGCATTATCAAAAAGACAAGATTTTAGAGAAAGAATTTCTTACTGGATTCCAGGGGGGAAATGCTGTAATTCTCAATTGTGATAAACCATCTCCTGAAAATTCCAGCTGATTTGGGTGAACCCTGAAATGTCCACATTTACCAGTGGTAGGAAAATATCAGAGCCTCACCAATTTGTTCAAGTCCCAAAATACAACAAAGATACTTACACTCAAAGTACGAGAAGAAAACTGACTCCTGTTTTTTTCTTCCAGTAATTCAGAATGGACTTCAAAACATGTAATTCCATCTTCAGTTTTATCATTAATACCACAAAACCCTAGCTTTAGACATTTTTTCAAAGCTCTGTTTATTGGATGTCTTCATGGGCCCACTTTGGTCTTACCCCTTGAGATGTAGTAAATTACATAGTGTGGCTTTTCTAGCCATAAGTCTCTGTAAACTCCATGGTGGAATCTGCCGTGAGCAACTGAGGAGCTCCTGATTGTTAAACTTATCCACCCGGGGTATTTATGTTGAGCGTAGCACCAAGTAATTTTCTGGGAAGTTTGCTTTCTCTCAGGTGTATAGAATTCTGATGTTGGGATTGGTTAGTTGGCCACTCTGCCAGGCTCAAAAGGTGCCCTCCTAGAGGCAAGAGTCTCTCTTGCTGCTGGCTGAGAAAGACATGCTGCTGAGAGAAATGCGCTCTTGAGAGACACGTGCTGCTCAGAGAGAGACACCAAGAGACATGCATTGTTGAGAGAGAGACACCGAGAGATACACTGCTGGGAGAGAGACTGTTGATTGAGAGACAGCAGGCTGAGAGAGACTGAATGTTGTTCCTGACCTTGAATTGCAGCCTGGTGCTTCCCTAATAAACCCTATAATCTGTGAGTTCTGTATGGCCACTGCAGTGAGTTATTGAACCCAGCAGAGAGGTGGTGAGTGCTGTGGGAGGAACTGCTGATGGCAGGGTTTTTGAAAGGGCTGGAGGGAGCCAGCATGTCTGGCCTCGCAGGAATAGGCCTTGGACTACTGATGGTGATTGTGTCTTCTCTTGTGGGGTTAGAGGTGGTCAGAAGATGCGGCCTTCCTGCTCCTTTGGCACCCATTTAATGAGCATTGTTGGACTTAACCACCAAAGGTCCCTGGGTGGCACAGATGGTTTGTGCTCGGCTGCTACCCTAAAGGTTAGCGGTTCGAATCCAGCCATTAATACCAAAGAAGGAAAGGCCTGAAGATCTGCTTCTGTTAGGATTAAACCAAAACCAAACCAAACCCACTGCCAGCGAGTCAATTCCGACTCACAGCGACCCCAACTGGGTTTCTGAGGCAGTGTCTTTACAGAAGTAGATTGCCCAACCTTCCTTCCAAGGAGTGGCTGGTGGGTTTGAACTGCCAGCCTTCTGGTTAGCAGTCAAAAGTCTTAGGCACGAGTCTGATAAATGTTTAGCTTTTGCTCATGGGAAAGTAAATCAGTACAACCTCTAAGAAAACAATTTAGCCTGTATAGAAATACCTTAAAACTGGTCACTGACCCTTTGAATTAGTAGTTCCTTTGGGGGCTCTGGGCCAACCGAGTAATCTGAAATAAGCAAAAGCACTTTGTCTACATAGTTGTTCAGTGAAACACTATTTATAGCAACACACACCCACACCCAAAACAACATGAAATAGCCCAAAGCCAAAGGAATAGAGACATGACTAAGTAATTTATGATCTATACACATAAGAAGTGTGATAGAATAAATACTGGGCAACCATAAAAACTTATCATAAAATTGTGTGATCCAAATATGTTTAAATCACCTATGTGTATTATAAACACATGCATAAGAAAAAAGAGTAAGTTGAGATACATTAAAATCCTAACCATGACATCATCTAGATACCTAAATTATTATTATTTTTTTATTTTGACCTTTCTGTATTTTACTTTTATAATCAAAAAAGAAATAAGCATTCTTATACTACATTTACAGAGCACTTTGATAGTGTGTACATAGGTGTGCTATCACACAAACCCACTGCCATCAAGCCAATTCCAACTCTTGGTGACCCCCACTGGGTTTCCAAGGCAGTAAATCTTTACAGAACTAGATTGCCTCATCTTCCTTCCACAGAGCTGCTGGTGAGTTTGAACCGCCAACTTTCTGGTTAGCAGTCAAATGCCTTAGGCAACTGAGCCACAAGAGCTCCTTTCAAACCAAAAACCAAACACATCAACCTTGAGTCGATTCCAACTCTTGGTGACCCCCACTGGGTTTCCAAGGCACTAAATCTTTACAGAAGTAGATTGCCCCATCTTCCTTCTGCAGAGTGGCTGGTGAGTTTGAACCACCAACCTTCCGGTTAGCAGTCAAATGCCTTAGGCTCCTCAATTGTGCTATTAGTGGGGTAAAAGGCAGGATACAAGGAATGTGATTTCAATTTATTTAAAAGAAAGAAAAGACATCAAAATATTCCAGTGGGTGGGATAATGGGTGATTGTATTTCTTCTTTCTATGTTTCTACATTTTTTTAATTTTTCTAAAATAATTACGGAATTCTCATCATTATAAAAAATTCTTTGTAATTTTGAAAAGTGGCTTTATTAACCATAAACCTGCTGCTGTCAAGTCAGGTCTGACTCATAGCGACCCCTCCTTGGGTTTCGGAGGCAATATCACTACAGAAGCAGATTGCCCAAGAAACCAAAAACTCACTGTCATCAAGTTGATTCCAACTCATAGTAACCCCCATTGGGTTTCCAAAGCTGTAAATCTTTACAGAAGCAGACTGTGGAGCAGCTGGTGGGTTCAAACTACCAACTTTTGGTCAGCAGCCAAATGCCTTCACCACTGCACCACCAGGGCTTCTCCATGAGCCATAAGGTAGCCCTAAAAACAAAAGGAAATGAGCATACCTGGAGAGAACCCTGACTCCAGGTCTGCTCTCTTTGCTTTAAAAAATAATGATAAAATAAAATGGTGGTAAATGTAGTTAGTTGTTGTGGAGTCCATTCAAACTCATGGCACCCCCCACATGCTGAGGAGAACTGGGTCCTACGGCCAGCCTTTCAGAGAACAGTCAAGTGATTAACAATTTGCGCCAGCCACAGCCTCCTCAAGAAACGTTAGAGAGATGTTAAAAGACATGCCAGACCCAAACTAAGCCTTTCTCCTTGACTTAATTGGGAACGCTGCAAGAAAAGACAAAAAAGTTACGTGTTTTTCACCAAGTGCACCATACCCAGGACCCTCCTCATCTCAGCCTCACACCCACTCTTTGGGAGACAGTGGCCAGGACTGCTAGGCTGGGGCCATCTTCAGTGTGAGTCCACCCGCCCGGCGTGCCCAGGGATCTGGGGGAGAGGCTGCCGAACTGTTCTGAGCATGGCTGAGCATGGCTGAGCATGCAGGTGATCCAATCACCTTGCACCTCCCCATCAGAATGCAGGATTTCCATCCCGAGGTGGGGGGTGGGGCGGTCATACTTCAATGAGTATGTCGTTAGCATGGCCACAGTCTCCTGCATGGATTTCAGGGCACACTCAGGTCATTTTGGATGGAGACCTCCATGGAGAGGGAATACAAATGGTTGTCCAACTAGGAAAAGGCAAACATACCAAAAATGAAAAATAAACAAAATAAAGCAAAAATGTAAAAAAAAACAAAACAAGATTCCCTATTTCTCACATTAGTAGCAGACTGCCCAATGGGATTCAAATCCTTGCTTTATGAATCATGGCTCAACTCTTTGATTCTGTGTCTCCACACAGACTAAAATCTATACTCTCCCTGCCTGCCTGAGCTCCATCAGCCCCACACACTGAGTCATTGCACTCCTGACCTGAAGGGAGCCTTATTGATCAGAATTTATAAGTCATTAAAGACGTCACTACCATTTCTAATACTGCAACAGAAAATTTTGCTTAAAAAATATTCTCTTATGATTGGAGCAAATCAAAGTGCATTTCTGTCTGAAGAAAGGCACAGTCGTTATACACTCAACAGTTAGGAGTACAAGCTGTGGGACCCAAATCCAGCCCCCACCCAACACACACACAAATAAGCTGTGTGATTGGGGGTAGTTAGTGAGCCTCTAACGCTTCTGAATCCTCATCTATCAGGTGAAGGTACCTTGGAGGGCTGGCTTGAGAACTGAATAATATTGACCTATGAACAAATATGAGCAGTCCCTGGAGAAGGACATCCTGCTGGCTGAAGTAGAGAGTCAGCAAAAAAGGGAAGATCCTCAATGAGACGGAATGGCACAGTGGCTACAATGGGCTCAAGCATGGCAATGATTCTCAGGGTGGCACAGGACCAGGCAGTGTTTCGTTCTGTTGTACATAAGGCCACTATGAGTTGGAACTGACTCGATGGCACCTAACAACAACAACATGAACAAGTACACTCAGAAGCTGCAATATGTGAAGAAGAATGCAGCATCAGGAATGGAGGAAGTCTCCTTAACAACCTGCAGTATGAAAATGACACAACCTTGCTTGTTGAAAATGAAGATGACTTCAAGCACTTACTGATGAAGATCAAAGACTATATAGCCTTCAGTATATATTATGCATGAATATGAAGAAAACAAAAATTCTTATGACTAGACTGACAAACAACATCATGATAAATGAAGAGATTGAAGTTATCAATCATTTCATTCTATTTGGATCAACAATCAAATTCCATGGGAGCAGCCATCAATAAATCAAACAACATAGAAAAACCAAACTCACTGCCATCAAGCCAAATCCTGACTCATAGCACTACTACAGGACAGACTAGAACTGCCCAATAAGGTTTCCAAGGCTGTAAATCTTTACAGAAGCAGACTGTCTCATCTTTCTCCTGTGGAGCAGCTGGTGGGTTCAAACTGGGGACCTTTTGATTAGCAGCTGATTGCTCAACCACTTGTACCACCACCAGGTCTCCTAGGGTTGTGCAATTCTGCTGCAAAAGCCCTCCTTTGAGTTATAAAAAACAAAGACGTAATTTGATGACAAAGGAGTGCCTGACTCAAGCCCTGGTCTTTTCAATCATCTCATATGCATGTGAAAGCTGGACAGTGAAAAAGGAAGACTGAAGAAGAATCGACACATTCAAACTGTGGTGTTGGCAAAGACTATTGACCGAACAATGGACTGCTGGAAGACGGGACAAATAGGTCTTAGAAGAAATACTCCCAAAATGCTCCTTAGAAGCAAAGATGGTGAGACTTTGACTCGCTCACTTTGGGCACATAATGAGGAAAGACCAGTTGCTAGGAAAGAACATTATGGTTGGTAAAGTGGAGGATCAGCAGAAACAAAGGAAACCTTCAATGAGAAGGAGTGACACAGAGGTGCAAAAGTGGATTCAAAGACACCAACAATGGCTGTGCAGATGGCACCGGATGAGGCAATGTTCCATTCTGTTACACACTAACTCACCACGAGCTGGAGCCAACGTGATGGCCATCACCAACCAACACCACTTCCCATGGAACGCTTTAGCACAAATGTGCCTGACAAATGGTCTGCGCTCAATAAGCATTAGCTGCTACAAAGGAGTAGTACTTCTGAGCTTCAGAACAATGGTGTCCAAGGAAGTTCGTCAGTAGTTCACTACTGTTCATGGTAGTTCAGGCTCATTACCATACTCTTGAGGACCTGATTTCTCAGTATCCTAGTTGAGGAGCATTGACAATGGGTGGCATGCAACTTATCATCCAGACCAGAAACCCTTGAGGGAATGGAACAGAGCACTGTTAGTATTTCGGCAGGAACGACTCATGTAAAACAGGACTAGTCCAGGCAAGCCAAGACCCTAATGACAACAACAGTGTCTGCACTGCCAGAGAATGTTCCTGAAACTCCACTCACTGTGGTGTTGTAAGGCTCATGTTCAGGGATTGGATTTTCAAGTTAATCATTTACCTCTCTCTCCTAGAACAAGAGCCCAGATGAAATGAGATATGGGACACATAAGGGGTTTTTATTGAGGTATAATTTATTGAGATATAATTTACATATAAATTGTAGTGTTGTTGTTATGTGCCGTCGAGTCAGACCCGATTCATAGCGACCCCTCCTTGGGTTTCCGAGGCAGTATCACTATGGAAGTAGATTGCCCCATCTTCCTTCCGAGGAGTGGCTAGTGGGTTTGAACCGCCAGCCTTCTGGTTAGCAGTCAAGTGCCTTAGCCACTAAGTTACCAGAGCTCCCACATATAAATTATTGAGGTATAATCTTTAATGAAGTATAATTTACATATAAAATACACTCATGTTAAGTGTACAGTTGAAAGAAACAATTATAAATGTGTATAGCCATGGAGCTACCATCAAAATCAAGATATAGACAAATCAAAACCGCAGTAAGATACCATTTCACTCCCACAAGGATGGCTAATATTTAAAGAAAAAAAAAAAAAAAGAGAGAGAAAATTAAAAATATTGGTGAGGATATAGGAAAATTGGAACCTTTATCCACTGCCAATAGGAATGTACAATGCTGCAGCCATTGTGGGAAACAGTGTGGCAGTTTCTAAAACAACTAAAAATAGAACTATCATATGCCCAGCAATTCCACTCCTAGGTGTGTACCCAAAAGACTTGAAAGCAGAGATTCAAACAGAGACGTGTCCACCAGTTTCACTGCAGCACTATCCACAATAGTCGAGGTGTCAACAGCCAGCAGCTGCCTGAGGAAGAGACACCTGTAGATCCAGTGGGCTGAAGACAAGAGGCAGAGCTGAAACTCAAGGTCGAGGGGCTTTCACCCAGTCCCTAGAGCCTGGCACTTAGAACTCGGACTTCCAGCCTCCTGAACTGTAGGAGAGTAAACTCCTGCTTGTTAAGGCCGCCCATGTGTGGTGTATGTCTGTTAGAGCAGCATGAAGTAACAAAAACAGATATATTTAAAAAAAAAAAAAAAAAGTAGCTGCTGGGGCTGTTATATACAACTAAATACATGAGATTTGGTTCCTTAGATTGGAGGTATAGGTTCATGGGTTCATGGGACATCCCAGTTAATTGGCCTATTAACATGTCTAGTATTTCTGTTCTACTTCCTAGATTGTTGCATGGTGCCTGGGGTCTTAAAAGTCTGCAAGTGGCCATCCAAGGCACAATTGGTTTCTACCCACTTGGAGCAACAGAGGAAGAAGGAGAGTCAGGAAAATGTGGAAGGTATGAAATGTGTGGCTAACTGCCTCCGTGAACAAATGCATCCTTTGCCACAAGACCAGAAGAACTGGATGATGCCCAGGTACCATTACTGAGCATTTTGATCAAAGATTCCATAGAAGAGTCTGATCAAAAGGCAGAAAATATAGAACAGGATTTCAAATTCTTATGGACTTGATACTTTCTAGAGCCATGGAGGGTGGATGAACCTCTAAAAATATTGCCCTGACATCATCTTTAAACCTTAAACCAAAAATACCCCCTGAAGTCATCTTAAAACCAAACAACAGTTTAGCTTAACTACTAAAAAAGGTCTGCCTTGAACATTATGCTCTTTTAAAACTATCTATATGGATCAACTTGACAACAGTAACTCAAAAGATAAGATAGGAATATTAAAGGGCAGTGAGTTTGCTGATGAGGGAGAAATGACTCAGAAAAGCAGGGCGTGAATGGTTGTACAACTCAGAGAATGTAATCAATGCCACAGAATTGGACATGTAGAAACTGATGAACTGGTGTATGTCTTGCTGGGTATATTCTCAACAAAATAAGTAAATAAAATTTTGAAGAAAAAAAATCAAGATATGGGACATTTTCATCACCCCTAAAAGCGCCTCATGTCACTTTGCAGTTAGTCATCCAAAACAACTCTTAGCACCTCCCCCCAGGAAAAAAAAAAAAAAAAGGAACCTCACTGCTATAGTTCAACTCACTTCAAGTTCAAGACAATTAAAACAAGTCAAACGAAAGCCACAATATGACCTTGAATATATACCTCCTGGATTTAGAGACCATCTGTAGAATAGATTTGATGCGTTGAAACCAATGACTGAAAACCAGGAGAATTGTGGCATGACATCAAGAACATCATCCATGAAGAAAGCAAGAGGTCACTAAAAAGACGAGAAAGGAAGAAAAGACCAAAATGGATGTCAGAAAAGACTCTGAAACTTGCCCTTGAGCAGCACGTAGCTAAAGCAGATGGAAGAAATGATTAGACAAAAGAGCTGAACAGAAGATTGCAAAGAGCAGCTCGAGCAGACAAAGCCAAGTACTATAATGAAATGTGCAAAGACCTGGAGTTACAAAACCAAAAGGGAAGAACACACTCGGCATTTCTCGAGCTGAAAGAACTGAGGACAAAATTCAAGCCTCGAGTTGCAATATTGAAAGATTCTATGGGCAAAATATTGAATGATGCAGGAAGCATCAAAATAAGATGGAAGGAATACACAAAGTCACTGTACCAAAAAGAACTGGTCTATCTTCATCCATTTCAGGAGGTGCCATATGGTCAAGAACCAATGCTATTGAAGGAAGAAGTCAAAGCTGCACTGAAGTAATTAGCAAAGAACAAGGCTCCAGGAATTGACAGAATACCCACTGGGATGTTTCAACAAACAGATGCCCCACTGGAGGCACTCACTTAGTTATGCCAAGAGAACTGGAAGACAGCTACCTGGCCAACAGACTGGAAGAGATCCATATTTGTACCCATTCCAAAGAAAGGTGATCCCACAGAATGTGGACATTATTGAACGATATCATTAATATCACATGCAAGTAAAATCTTACTGAAGATAATTCAAAAATGGTTGTAGCAGTATATTGACAGAGAACTTCCAGAAATGCAGGCTGGATTCAGAAGAGGACATGGAACGAGGATATCATTCCTGACGTCAGATGGATCTTGGCTGAAAGCAAAGAATACCAGAAAGATGTTTACTTGTGTTTTATGGACTATGCAAAAGCATTTGATTGTGTGGATCATAACAAACGGTGGATAATATTGAGAAGAATGGGAATTCCAGAACACTTCATTGTACTCATGAGGAACCTATATATAGACCAGGAGACTGTCATTCGAACAGAACAAGGGGACACTGCATGGTTTAAAATCAAGAAGGGAGTGAGTCAGGGTTGTATCCTTTCACCATACTTATTCAATCTATATGCTGAGCAAACAATCTGAGAAGCTGGACTATATGAAGAACATGGCATCAGGATTGGAGGAAGAATCACTAACAACCTGCGATATGCTAATGACACAACTTCACTTGCTGAAAGTGAGGATGACTTGAAGTGCTTAATGATGAATATTGAAGAATACAGTCTGCAGTAGGGGTTACATCTCAATATAAAGAAAACAGAAATTCTCACAACTGGACCTATAAGCAGCATCATGATAAATGGAGGAAAGATTGAAGTTGTCAAAAAGTTCACATTGCTTGGTTCTAAAATCGACACCAATGGAAGCAGCAGTCAGGACATCAGACAACATATGGCACTGGGCAAATTGGCTGCAAAGGACCTCTTTCAAGTGCTGAGGAGCAAAGATGTCTCCTTGAGGACCAAGGTGCACCTGATCCAAGCCATGGTATTTCCAATCGCCTCGTATGCATTTGAGAGCTGGACAATGAATAAGGAAGACCGAAGAAGAATTGATGCTTTTGAGATGTGGTGCTGGCGAAGAATGCTGAAAGTACCATGGACTGCTAAAAGAACTAACAGATCTGTCCTGGAGGAAGTGCAGCCAGAATGCTCCTTGGAAGTGAGAATGGCCAGACTTTGTCTCACCTACTTTGGTCATGTTATCAGAAGGGACCATTCCCTGGAGAAGAATGTCATGCTTGGTGAGGTGAAGGGTGGACAAAAGAGGGGAAGGCCCTCAACAACATGAATTGACACAGTGGCTGCGGCAATGGGCTCAAGTGCAGCAAGGATCGCGGAGCTGGCGTGGGACCGGGCAGTGTTTCATTCTGTTGTGCACAAGGTTGCTATGAGTCAGAGACGACTCGATGGCACCTAACAACAACAACAACAACAACAACATTTATTGCTAGCAGTAGTTTTTTTTTTTGTAGCTATCACACAAGTTGTTTATCCATTCACCTTAGATAGACATTTGAGTTGAGACTATTATAAATAAAGCTTCCAGGAACATTTTTCTCCATCAACTGAGATGACCATATTGTTTTCTTTCCTTCTGACAATATAGTGATTTACACTGACTTATTTTTAAATAGTAAACTAATCTTGGGATTGATGGATTCGATGTGCTAACATTTTGTTAAGGCTGTTTTGCATCTCTTCTAATGAAAAGTACTTGGCTGTTTTATTTTTTTGTAATGCCTTTGTCTGGGTTTATATTAGAAACATGCTGGCCTCATAAGAAAGAAGTGTGGAAGTGGGAGCAGTAAGAGCACAGACAAGTTAGGAATAAAGGAGGAATGAGTACATATTTATAATGAGACAAAGAACTGAACTGCAGTATCTGAGTAAAGACTTCACTGGGTCTTAGTCACAAGTTCAGAGTCTCCAGGCAGGACAGTGAACGTGCTCAGCTGTCAATCAAAATGTGTGTAGCTCAAGGCCACCCAGAGGCAGCTCAGGAAAAAAGGCCTGGCAATCTACCTTCAAAACATCAACCATCTGATAGAGACTAGTGGAACCCCCGAGACGATGCCCCTTAGACATCTTTGAAGCCTAGAACTGAATCCACCCCTGGGGATCAACTTTCAGCCAAACAACAGACAGGCCTATAAAGGGAACACTAATACCAGGGAGGAATGCATCCCTCAGAACAATCAAGTATATGAAACCAAAAGGACAGCATTTGCCCAGAAACAAAGTTCAGAAGGCAGGAAGGGGCAGGAAAGATGGGAAAATGGACATGAGGAGCTCAGGGAGGAAGTGGAAGTGTGTACTTACATAAGGGGATTGCAACCAATGTCACAAAACAAAATGTGCATAAATTGCTGAACGGAGAATGATATGCAGCTTTCACTTGCATATGAGTCGATTGAAAATGCCATGGACAAGGCACGCCCTTGTCTTCAAAGTGACGTCTTTACTCTTCACCAAGTTAAAAAGATTTTTTGCAACAGATTTGTGCAGTGCAATATGTCATCTGATTTCTTGACTGCTGCTATCATGGGCATTGATTGTGGATCCAAGTAAAATGAAATCTCTGACAATTTCAATCTTTTTGCCATTTACCATGATGTTGCTTATGGACCCAGTTGTGAGAATTTTTGTTTTCTTTGTATTGAGGTGTAATCCATACACCTGTTGTCTTTGACCTTCATCAGAAAATACTTCCAGACTTCTTCATTTTCAGCAAGCAAGGTTGTGTTATCTGCATACTGCAGGTTGTTAACAAGTATTCCTCCAGTGTTAATGCTGTGTTCTTCTTCATACAGTCCAGCTTCTCAGATTATTTGCTCAGCATATAGATTGAGTAACTATGGTGAAAGAATACAACCCTGTTGCACACCTTTCCTGATTTTTAAACCATGCAGTGTCCCCCTGTACTGCTCAAACAACTGCCTCTCAGTCTGTGTACAGGTTCCTCATGAGCAGAATTTAAGTTTTCATGTGGTTATCATTGAACACCAATGACCAAAGACCAGACGAGTTGTGGGATGGCGTCAAAGACATCATATATGAAGTGAGAAAAAAGACATTAAAAAGACAGGAAAGGAAGAGAAGATTATAATGGATGTCAGAAGAGACTCTGAAACTTGCTCTTGAATAGAGAGTCGCTAAAGTGAATGGAGCTCTGGTAGCATAGTGCCTAAGGCACTTGACTGCTAAGCAGAAGGCTTGCGGTTCAAACTCACCAGCCACTCCTCGGAAGGAAGGTTGGGCAATCTACTTCCATAGTGATACTGCCTTGGCAGCCCAAGGAGGGGTTGCTATGAGTCGGTTCCACTCAATGGCACATAACAACAACACAACAACAACAAAGTGAATGGAAGAGATGATGAAGTAAAAGAGCTGAACAGAAGATTTCAAACGGTGGCTTGAGAAGACAAAGTAAAGTATTACAATGAAAGGTGCAAAGACCTGGAGTTAGAAAATCAAAATGGAAGAACAAGTTTGGCATTTCTCAAGCTAAAATAACTGAAGAAAATTTTGAAGCTTTGAGTTGCAGTACTGAAGGATTCTAATGGCACAATACAGAGTGATGCAGGAAGCATCAAAAGACGATTGAAGGAATACACAGTCACTGTCACAAAAAGAACTGATCTATGTGCAACCATTTCAGGAGGTGGTGTATGATCAAGAACCTATGGTATTGAAGGAAGAAGTCCAAGCTAATGAAGGAATTGGCAAAAAAAAAAAAAAAAAAAAGGCTGTAGGAATGGACAGAATATCACAGGTACACCAATCCCTTGTTTGTGCCAAGAAATTTGGAAGACAGCTACCTAGCAACTGGAAGAGATCCATATTTGTGTCCATTCGAAAGAAATGTAATCTAACAGAATATGGAAATTATAGAACAATATCATTAATAAAAACTCATTGCCATTGAGTCCAATTCATAGTGACCCCTCATTGGGTTTCTGAGCCAGTTTCACTATGCAAGCAGATTGCCCAATCTTCCTTCCAAGCAGTGGCTGGTGGGTTTGAACTGCCAGCCTTCTGGTTATTAGTCAAATGCCTTAAGCACTACACCACCAGAGCTCCCCATTAATATCATCATACACAAGTAAAATTTTGCTGAAGATAATTTAAAAATGGTTGCAGCAGTATATTAACAGGGAACTGCCAGACCTCAACATAAAGAAAATGAAAATCCTCACAACTGGACCAATAAGCAACATCACGATAAAGGGAGAAAAGATTGAAGTTGTTTCATTTTACTTGGATCAATAATCAATGACCATGAAGGCAGTAGTCAAGAAATCAGACAACAAATTGCGTTGGGCAAATATGCTACAAAAGACCTCTTTCTAGTATTAAGGAGCAGAGATGTCACTTTGAAGTCTAGAGTCTGCCTGACCCAAGCCATGGAATTTTCAATCAACTCAAATGTATGTGAAAGCTGGACAATGAATAGGGAAGACCAAAGAAGAATTGATGCATTTGAATTATGGTGTTGGCAAATGTGTTAGACTGGGTTCTCTAGAGGAGCAAAACCAGTAAAGCTTAGAGAGAGAGAGGAAAAAAAAAAGGAAATTTATCTTAGAAAAATGGCTCACACACTTATAGAAGCTGGCAAGTCCCAAGTTCTTGGATCAAACGTCAAGCTGGAGGCTTTTCCCGACTCACACAGCTGCAGGGGCTGACGAGCTCAAGGTTGGCAGGCAGTGTACTGGCTGTTGACTCCAACGAATGACGAATCCAAGATCTCCAGGCTGAATGGTGGACTGTTCGCTCACGGACAGTTGTAGGCAGCACAACAGGATTGCGATCCACAGAAGAGTGTCTCTTTTCCCAGGATGTCCATAACTATAGTGTAAGCAGGCCACACCCCTCAGGAAACTCCCTTTCAATGGATTGGCTGCTCAAAACATATACATCTGATCCCGTCATTGGAACAACCCACATCACAATTGCTTAAACCACACAGAATTGTGGTCCAGCCAAGTTGACACACAGCTCCAACTATCCTAGCAAAGAATATTGAAAATACCATAAACTGCCAGAAAAAGGATAAACTTTGTCTTGGAAGAAGCTGGAATGCTCCTTAGAAGCAAGAATAGCCAATCTTTGTCTCTTGTACTTTGGCCATTTTATCAGGAAGGACAAGCCCTCAGAGAAGGATACCATGCTTGGTAAAGTAGAGGGTCAGCAAAAAATGGGAAGACCCTCAATGAGGGTTGACACAGTGGATGCAACAATGAGTTCAAGTACAGTAATGATTGTGAGAATGGCACAGGACCAGGCAATGCTTCCTTCTATTATATTAGGGCCTCTGTGAGTTGAAACCAACTTGATAGCACCTAGCAACACCCTGGCACAATGAAAAGTTGGCAACCCTACCTCAAATCCTTATTGCTTTGTGAAATACAAAGTCTACGGCAGCCACACTCAGTGAAGTCGTTAGAGAACCTCTCACTTTGCTGAGCTGTATTTGTCTGGGCCAGGTTTTCTTAACCCTGGGACCCACGTGACATATATCATCCACCAATTTTCCAGTCTCTTCAGTTTCTTGGGAAGCTGCTATCCAGTTGTACTCATGCTACTGCCTGGTGGACCTATGTAACTGTAGGAATCTGAAGAAACACGTCTCACCCCACCAATCCTACCACCAGTATCCAGTTGGGATGTATGTGTCCCACATAATTGTAGCAAAATCCATACTACCTGATTTTTTTTTCTTTTATTTCAGCATGCCTTCCATTACTGAAAGTATATGGTATCAATAAAAATTGAAAACAGAAAATAATTACATCATGAAAAGGTTAAATTAGTGTGCTCCATGAGGCAGTGGAAGGAGTCCTAGTAGTGCACTGGTTAAGCACTCAGCCACTAAACTAAACGTTGGTGATTCAAACGCACCAGCCAATCCACAGGAGAAATATGTGGCAGTCTGCTTCTGTAAAGATTACAGCCTTGGTCACCCTAAGGGGCAGTTTTACTCTGTCCTATAGGGTCAGTAGGAGTCAGCATAGACTAGAGGGCAATGGATGGGGTGGTGGAGGGGCTGAGGCAGTTTATGTCTAGGTTTGTACACATCTGTGAAACCCCGAACACTGGGTTTGGTTTTCATAGTTCTTCAGATCCTCAGAGGTGATCAAACTCTGACTTATATCGGATTTGAAAAATGGATGGTTGGGGGACTGGACTGAATGCCTCTACGATCCCCCCCAATCGTACAGTTCCGTGCCTGGATGTTTCCAAGCTCCTAAGCACAGAAGCTTCTCTGACTGTGAGTAATTGTCTGAGTCCACTTAGGGGGCACCTGGACAGCCAGGGGACATTCATGAAGTCACTGAGAACCCAAGGGCCAGGGGAGACTCACGATCTCCAATCTCCTTAACTTTAACTTTACCATTTACCTGGGACCACTCTGAACATTCCAAACTCCAAAGTTAGCTCTTAAATTCTTCAAGCCAATGAGGTCATCTCAAAACGTTCAGGCAATTGAGGAGATGCAGAGATTCCTGAACCCTTCATTGATTCAGCCGCAATTTTCTTACTCTACAAAAACGTTAAATGGTGATGCCATCAGCAAGCATATACTTGCATCCCAGACACATGGCCTGTGCCTAAATTCTTCTTTTATGGAACACCCTCAGACTCATTTTGAAACTATGATTTCAGCCCCACAGAGCAGATAAATACCACCAGGACTGGTGAAGATTTCACGATGAGAATGCTTTAGACATCCTGGCCAGTTCCACTCTGAGACGACAGAGCAGCCGGGAAGCTGCACAATGTGGCTTTTGTTCAAGTGGCAATTAGCAGAAATTATAGAACAGGGGCAGCAGTGTCATTGTGCAAAGGATTCAGCCAAAGTAGATACAGACCAGCTTTCATTAGACCAACCAAAAGCTGGAGAACCCTCTTTTAAAAAATTAAAGCTCTCAGCTTATTTGTCCCAGTTATAACAATGCTGGAAGCACGCTGCCTCTAGCTTACACATAGTACCTGGAGGACGCTCTGGGGGGATTGCTCTAAGTGTTGGCTCTTTGATTGACAAATGTATTCAAGGGGAAATTGCTGGTGTGATTTTACTCATTATTAAGAAAATGAAGGAGCCGAATTGTGCTGTCCTGGGGCTCCTGTGTCCATTCTAAGAGTGTCTCTGGTTATTTTGTTTTATTTTAAATCAGACATCGGAGTATGAGTTCCATTTTAGTCCCTCTCAGGCAGGAGAGAGAGAGAGAGAAGCTGAAGGACAGTCAGAGTGATTAAAGAGCAGAAAGGAATTAGTGTGTGGTAAGTCACAGAATCTCTGACTTGAAGGACAGTTCAAGGTTCAGCTGGTCCACCAGGTGATCCTAGCTCAGCTCTTCCTATACTCACAGCCTTTGAGTCGATTCTTACTCACAGCCACCCCCACTGTGTTTCCAAGGCTGTAAATCTTTTACAGAAGTGGTTTTGCCTCATCTTTCTCCCATGAAGCAGCTGGTGGTTTTGAACCACTGACCTTCCAGTTAGCAGCCAAATGCCTTACCCACTATGCCACCAGAGCTTCTTAGCCCTTCCTATAGTTATTAAGAAATGAACTGATGCTTTCCTCCAAGCCACAAACTCCCTTAATATACTTGAAGAAATTGATCATATCCAACAACTCTAACTCTTCTCCAAGCTGAACACCATCAGCTTTTACATGTTTCTGGGCTCCCAGGCCCTTTAGCACCCCCTTCATTTCACCCTCGATGCTCTTGTCTCTCATTTCTGAAACATGAAAACTGGGCTAAACCTCAGAGAAAGGAAAGCCTAGAAGCCACAGATACCCACTGCAACTGTTAGCAAGGCTTTGTCTAGGGACTAAGTTAAAGTACACCTATCATCAGAGGAAGAATCTGATGTTTAAAGGGCATCTGTGAACTGGAAATTCTGGGGCCCGTAGGATAAGAGAGCTGCCAAGGTCCTAACGTCCCTTGTAGGTTAAACACCCCGAGGAAGGGGAGGGACTTAACGGGATGGAATGACTTCTCCAGGCCTACTCTGTCTCTGGAGAAGAACATCATGCTTGGTACAGTGGAAGGTCAGTGAAAAAGAGGAAGACCCTCACGGAGATGGACTGACCCCGTGGCTACAACGATGGGCTCAAGCAGGGCAGTGGCTGTGAGGACAGCTCGAGACCAGGCAATGTTTCGGTTTGTTGCACCTAAAGTCATTATGAATTGGAACTGACTCAACGGCACCTAACAACAACTCTGTGTTTAGGTGACAACTTGGAGAACCCTCTCCCATGGCTGTACCCTGCCCACCTTTACTATGATTTTTTTTTTTTTAATTTAAAAATTAAAAGTCAAATGCAAAATCCTAACTCTTAAAAACATGCTGATTCTTATAGTGTTTGTCCCAGGCACAGCCCTGGGTATTTTGTCCAATCAGCCTGCTTTGTTTTCAGCTTTGTTCAATGGTTTATGGCAGTGGTAATGGACTTGAGTTTTGGAACCAAAACGTGGCCTCACTGCTTACTTAGCTACGTGAAACCTTGGGTAGGTTGCTTGAGCTTTTGAGCCTCAACTTCCTCATCTGTAAGATGGGTGGACTGGTTTGGGCCTCACAGAAGTGGAGTGAAAATTAAATGAGATATTCTTTGTGAAGCATTTAGCAGGCCTGGTCTATAATACCAGCCATCTGGTATTGAAATCCATCTGGTGATTTTTATGAAATCAAATTCAACCCCTTGAGTTTGCAGATGATGTGGCCATCAGGACGTCCAATGGAGGTTAATAACTGATGGAAGGATCCAGCCTCATCTTTGTTGTTCAAAGTGGAGGCTTTGAACATCCCTGGGTAAATCAGTGAACTTGGCACCCCCTTACCCAAATCTCCAACCACTGCCTGCTTCTTTCCTCCCCTCCTGGGACACCCACACTTCATCTCCTCTCAGCCTGGGAGCTTGTGTAGGCAAGTCTGGCCTCTTGCACCCTCGAGGACCTCACACCTAGCCCCTAGCAGCTTTAGAAGTCAATTCATTTTACCTTCCCTCATCACCTCCTTTCCAAGGAGGAGGGAAATGAGGCTACTGTGCCACAGGGCAGTGACTGCTCCCAGCTCAGTCCAGGTTCGTCCTTTCCTACCCCACGAACATCTTCATGGCCTCTGGGAGCAAGTCTCAGGAGAGCGTTCCTGGCCACAAGATCTCAGATTAGGTGCTGGCCCCATACTCTCTATTGTCAGGTTCTATTACCTTCTCAAATTGGAACACTGGGCTTTCTTTGCACCACCAGATCCTCACAAACGAGAGAATCCATCCCAAAAGTGATGCTCTGTTTCAAAACATGAAGCCTGCATGCAAATAACATGCAAATGCCTCGCACATTACCTACGACTAACGATCCAAGGTGTGCATGGCAGAGACCTCCCAGCACACTGCACTTCTGTTATGATTCACAAGGATGATTATATTTAATTACAGTTTCTACCTTAAAGCAGAGAGTCCACTACACGAAAGTGTTTGCCAGGCCTGGTTCATGAAATGCAGCATACGTGTGAAATACGAATAGACTTTCCCCGCCTAAAGCTGCTAATCAAGGCTGGGGCTCTAGACTTCACAGCCTTTCTTTTCTAAGGGTCTGGGGAATAAAAGTGTCAACATCAGAAAGACCACCTGCATTTTCCATTCTGGGCAGCCGGGCTGGAGGCAGAGTCACAGGGAGGGTCTGGGAGTCAGAGACTTTGCTTCTAACAGCAGTTTGCTGCTGGCAAGCAGGAGGCCTGGGGAGCCCGTAACCTCTAAGCCTCTGTTCTCTCACCTGTACAATGAGGACATGACCATGTTACCTCCTCTCTATAGCCTTTCCTTTCCTGCTCCCTCAATCCAAATCCCCCTCCCCCAGAGGAAAACAAAAGAACTCAAGCTGCTGTAGCCTGGATTCCTGTGTGGTGGCTGTTGCAGTGGGCACTGGAGACAGTGCCAAGAACAGGGCCTGGGTACAGAGGAAGCCCTGGTACAAAGCAGCCTGTGCTGGCACCTCTGTGGTGATCCGTAGCCTCAGCGCTGCCATCATGGGCTTACAGAGGGGTACTCATTTGCATAGCTGCCCATTAGCCCCTGCATCTAGTTCCAGACCCGCTTCAGCAAGAGAACATTCTCGTGTTTGGTGCAGAGCTGTGGTAATGACTCAGACACAGCTCTACCCTAAACAGATTGCAAATGTTTCCTCAATGGAAAAGAGGATACATTATAAAATGTAATGTTTCCTTTAGGGTTTAGGGATTTTCTTTCTTATAGTCAATCATGTTTGTAAGCAATTAGGAAACAAAGCATATTCATCTCTCTCTCTCTCTCTCTCTCTCTCTCTCTTTTTTTCCCCCTAAATCCTGACTAAGTTCCCTCCAGATGGAAAAATTGGGGGCTTTTTAATTAAGACTATCATAACTGCAGCTTTTCACTGTTTCATTGGGTTTTAGAGCTGTAAGAAGCCTTGGGAAGCACCTCAATCAATGCCTTGACTTTCAGATCAGAAGAACCAAGGCCAAGGAGGTGAAGTGACTTGCCCAAGGGCACACAGCAGGTCGGGGACAGAGCTGAGATGAACTCCAGATCTCCAAACCGTGCTGCCAGGAAAAGGACTGTAAGAACAAGAACAAAATTTGGTTTCTTTTTGGATGTTAACACTTCACCTAAAATCGTCTAGCTGGACTTGTACCAAAATGGGGGGGACATGTTTCCAGTGGTGTGACTCAGTAGATAGATGGCCTTTCCATCAAAGTGAAAGTCGCTCAAGGACACAGTGCCTGGGGGCATCCCAGACCCCTATAACCACTGAAACAGGCATTCCACAAGACCTCTGAGTGACACCAACCCAGACAAGAAGCCAAACATATTAAAGCACCATACAGTGGGCCACCAGATTTAGCAAGCAGCCTATGGGACATACTTATATTTTAAAAGTACTCATCATCTACAATTCAAATTTAACCGAGCATCCCATAATTTGTCTTGTAATCCTCACTAATTAGAATTTAAAAATACAATGTTTAAATATAAGCCCCAAACTGAAAATCATAAAGAGAAACGATTCAAATTGCAGGTGTCATTTTGTCATCAAACTACTTCTTGTCCAGGCAACTTATGTAATGTGCTTCAAGATGCTTTATGACATAAACAGTTATTTGGTTAAGGTTACAGGTTCTCCAAAGTGACAGAATCCAGTAAGGAACTTAACTTGAGCTTTCTCCCTCCCATCAATGAAAAATAATTTATAGCATATCTACTATGTATAAAAACGGTCTGTCCTCAAACTTCTTAGAAGACAGGTCTACACTCGCTCTCCACACTTCTCCATCCCCCTTTCAATCCTCAAAACACATAATCTGGTTCCTACCCTTGGAAGGATTCTTGCTAAGGTACACAGTGACCTAGTAAGTATGAAATCCAATAGACATTTTCAGCACTTGCCCGCATTTGGCATTGCTGATCACTGTCTCTTGGAATTCTTTTCTCCTAGAATTCTTTTCACCCTTGACTTCTAGAACCCTGTGCCTCCTGGAATTTATACTCTAACCCTCCTTCTCCATCTCCTATGTGGTCTCCTCTTCCCCTAGCTGCCCCTGAAATGTTGTCATTCTCCAACAGTTAAGGGAATAGTGACTCTGAGGCATGAGATTCAGCCAGAGGACTGAGCCTTGGGGCGCCATTGATCTGGAGGAAGTTGGATTCTCCCTGGGAACTATGCCTGCTCTTCAGCGAGTCATCCACTAGATAGTGGTGGTCCCCCTTGTGGGGACAGCTGCTCAGGGCTGCAGAGATACCAACGTGGTCCATACTGTGTCAGTGCCCGGAAAAGAGCCTGACTGGGCCAGAAGGGGGAAGCCAAACTTGACAGAGCCTCCTGGGCTCAGGCTCTGGACCTAGATGACCTGACTGGATGGTAGGTGACTGAGGTTATGCAGCAGCAGTGTTAGGGACAGCATGGGATATGAAGGTGAGTGAGGGTTCCATGATGTCAAGGGAGGCTAGGTGTCCAGGGAAGAGCAGAGAGGAGAGAAGCCACCTGACATTTATGTAGCACTCACTATGTACCGCTACTCTGTACCACCCCACTAGATGACGATGATAATGACAATGAGGATGACAAATGGCACAGAGTGCTCATTAAGTCCTGTGCACTGTGCTAAGTGCCTCACTCTTCTCAACAGCCCTTTGAAGCCACTTCATGGAGGAGGAAACTGAGACTTGAAGAAGTTAGGTAACTTGTCCCCAAATCTCTTGGCATGCAAAAGGCAGACTTGGACTTAAACTCAATCATCTAACTCCAAAAACTGAACTGTTATCCACTACTTGATAGTGCCTCCATTGTCTGGAGGGACTTGTGAGGCACCCATTAACCCGCTGTCATCAAATCACATCTGACTCAGAGTAGAACTGCCCCCATAGGGCTTCCAAGGCTGTAAACCTTTACGAAAGCAGACTGCCACATCTATCGTCCATGGAGCAGCAGATGGTTTGAACCACCAACTTTTTTTTGGTTAGCAACTAAGCACTTAACCACTGCACCAGTAGGGCTCCTCGTCTGAGGCACAAAGAAGACAAAAACAAGAAGTGGAAGCTCACAAAAATAGGGCAAGGGTCTAGTTACTAGGATCAACTGTCTGGTCAGCACAGAGCCAGCAGCAAGCTAGGCTGTGGCAAGCCCTCGAACTGGGATCCCAATGAGAGGAATGGTGTGGAGAGCTCAGGCTCTCTAAGATGGAAGCCTCCCCAGGCTGCCTCCACCTTCTGCTCTGACTTCCTCAGTCTGTGGCTCTCGTCCTCACGACTGTCACCACGTGGGCATGTGGCAGCTGCTCCGCGTCCAGCCAGTTCACATTTCTGGCAGGACAGAGAAAGCTCTTTCCCTCTCTAGTGAGATTTCCAGCCCATCTTTGGTGTGTCCTCACCCCTCTGCCTCCAGGAAAACATCACAACTTATATATCGGCACCAGAACAAGAGTCTCAAGGGAGCCAAATGTTTCTTGTTTCCCCTACTTATCTGTATAAAGATTTCTGGGGACAAGAAGAACTGAGTTTGAACAACCTGGTGGGAGTTTACTTGGATAAACCTTTTCAGAGCTGCCAAAGCTACCCCACATGGGCAAGTGGCCATTTATTGTCGAGCTGGGCATCAGTCCTCAGGAGCATCCCCAGAGAACCACATCTCCCACACCAGCCCTCTCCAATGCCAGAGCTCCTGGCCCATCCCCAAAAGGCCAGGCTCAGGTCACCAACACCTGAGACCTCTGGGACTTCAGCTTGTGTTAACTGGGGCAAAACAGCAAGGAAGGAAATGATGATGCTCAAGAAAAGAGATGCAGGCAACAACAGTAATAATATTAGTTACTATTTATTGAACTCTGTGCCTGGCTCTTCTTTTACGACTTTGCCTAAACTCACTCCAGCCTTGTGGGGTTGAGAGGGGAAAACGGAGAAGTTTCATATGTTGTCCAGGGTCATATACTGAAGCTGAGTGCCAGACCAGATTCCAAATTATGTTTGTTTGTTTCCAAAGCCTTGCTCTAGACCAGAGAGGTTGGAAAACAGTGGCCTATGGACCACAGCTACACCCGTTCATCTACAGACTGTCTATGGCTGCCTCATGCCACTAAGGCAGAGCTGACAGATTTCAACAGAGACCTACCTGCAAAGCCTACAATATTTAGTCTGGTTCTTGCCAGAAAAAGCTTGCTGACCCCTGCTTTAGACTGGCATGAGTCACTGCCTCTTGGTGACAAAAGCATAAAGAAATGACATTTGGGTGGAGTCCAACAAGTGTGATCTCATCTAATCCCCACATAAAGATGTCTCTCCATTTACAAATGAAGAGACAGGGATGCAATCACATTGAGTACTTGCCCAGGTTCCCAACTCCTGAGTGGCAGAGCCTGGATTCGAGGTGGCAGAGACCCGCCTCTAAACCACACTCTCAGACTGCCGAGACCTAGAGATGAGGCTGGAGGGGTGCGTGTCTGGGGCCCCGAGCTGGCACCTCTTGCCTATCTTAATGTGTTCACTACCGATCTACAACGCAGGGCAGAGGGACAAACCTCCACCTTGTAGATGAATTGTTCCCTAAAGAATGCCACAATTCACAAATGCTGATTTTGATTAAAATCATCGAGATGATTTCCTATTTCCAAAATACTGACAAAAAAGCCTTTTTATCTATGTAGACAGAAAACTAAGCGAGGATTATTTAAATCAAGATTATGTACAACACGCATCCTAATTACTACACGATTACCTTGCTCAAACGTGGGTATTAGTCAATGTTGTTTTCGGCTGGCAGTCAAATCCAAATTAATAGCATTCTAGGCTGATCTGAAGCACAGATAAAATTAAATTAATGTGACTCAGAGCCAGATCTGTTTATAAGCAAAGCCCTGCTACAAAGAGAAAAGAAACATCTTAAGATGCAAAATTATGCTCCTTTACACAAAACAAACATGGATTTTTAATTAAAGCACCAAGTTGGTTTGGTTTGGTTTTGGCTTGTTTTTCTTTCTGCCAATTGTTCCTTTGGACATTAGCTAGATGTGTCAGGGCTAACCTGGAAACGGGGTCTGAGATTCTGAGGACAGCTGAAGGTCCATAAACAATGCACTTGGATTTTCCTTAGGGAACGTTCAACCAAAGCAACAAGACCAGAGGGATTCCAAGCTCGCACCTTCCAAAGATGCCTCTCTAAGCCAGGATGGAAGAACTTAAGGAGGAAAAGTGGAAGACTTGTATTTGGAGATGAGTTGTCTGACTTGTGGCCCTGTGCCTAGGACTAGCACGGGGACAGATCGGAGAAAGGACGAGCACCTGTAGAGTATCCCACTGCCCAGGTTTTTTTCTCCAAGACCGCCCACTTCCTGCAGGAAGTATAGGGATAGGAAGGACCTCCAGGCCTCGCGATACTCTGACCCTAAAGGCGCTCCCTGCTCTGCGTCTCATAAGGATGTCGGGACAGACTTCTTTGAACCAGGACAACAGGAGCCTGGAACATTGTCAGAGGAGCCAGGGAAGAAAGGAATGTGGTTTCCAATAGAGTTGAAAACCACAGAGACCTAGCAATTAGAGGGAACATCCAAATGCCAAAGCAATTTTCAAAAGACAGTTCGGACATGTCAAAGGTGCTTAAGAGTCTTTCCCCAATCAACCATGTAGCCAAATGGTTCAAAAACCACTTTGGATCAGCAAGTGGAGAAGCAAAACGACTCCTCTGGGATACAACCACCACAGACCAGGGAAGTTCCTCCTGCACAGTCCTCCTGGAGTCAATGTCCTCCTGGAGGGAAAACGGCCATTTGTGCCTGCCTCTTCTGTCACTTTAGGGGAGGATCCTGACAGAGTTTGTTGACTACATGGAGAAATCCCATATCACAAGGGGAGATTTCCGGAAAGCAATGCCCAGAAAAGAAGCAGGAGGAAGCCCTGGCTCGGTATGCCCAGGCAGCAGTAATCCAGAGCTTCCCTTGAATGACCCCAAGGGAAGCCATGCCATCTCCCCTGTGTTCACTCACAACTCTCGTGGTCCCTTCTGAGGTCCATCTGTGACTAGGCACGTTGCATCTCTTTGACCCCTGAGCACTTCCTGAAACGGCAGTGGAGGACTCAGCATTGGGTGTCAAGGTGATCAGATCTGTGCCCTGGGTACCAATTTCTGCATCTGTAACATGGGGACGCCCCTATTCCACAGCAGTACATAGGATGGCCTGGGTGACAGGGTCTGGTGAGGAGCAGGCTGCCAGTCAAAAGTTCTTCACCATCACATCACTCTTAGGCCAGTCAGACCTGGAAGTGCCTTGTGGGTACGATATGACCCAAACCTTTCCTTTTTTTATCAAGGAAACCAGCTCTAGAATTTGCCTCAAGTCACCCTGGAACTACTGGTGGAATGGGAACAGAGCCCAGATGTCCTGCCTCCACCTGCTGCTCGCCCCCCACACACACACACACTCCTTACTCCTGTGACTGACGCTCATCGATTCCAGCTGTCATCTCATTTCTGGACTCCGGCCTGTGTGGCCTCATGATCCCCATAATCACGTCTCTCCTGCAGGCGCACAGGCCCCTGCTCCCCTGTTCAAGAGTTTAACAAATATTTATTGAGCCCCCTCAGGCACTCACTCAGAAACACACACTGAAAAGGTATAAAAACAAAACAAGAACTAGTTCCGCCAAGGAAGGAAACTACTCCCACCCTGATGGTGACTGCAGTGTGTGAAGGGACACATTATGATCCCCAATATATGGAGGAAGAGAGTGAGACTTAGAGTGTCAACCTCTTGCTGACTCTCTCTACTGCTTTGCCAATGTCATCAGTTATTATCAGCACTGGTGGTCCATCGTTCATCCCTCCACACCCTTACTCCCACCCTAACCCTGGCTAAGATGTCCCCTGCCCACTTCTTTGTCCACTCATCTAAAGAGGTCAAGGCTGCCTCCTCTAGAGGGCCTTCTCTGCCCACCCTCATTGACATGAGCTACCTGTTTCTCTGTCCCATGGAGCTTCTGTGCTGAGGCCTCCTGGGCTCCACTGATGTTCGCATCATGTGACATTTCACATGCGGTTGAAATGCTCAACGTATGCTCTCCCTGCACCCTCTTCCCAAAGGCAGGAAGGGGTGCTTATCCCCATCTCTTGGTATCCCAGACTATAGTAGGGTACCCAGAAGACAGTCCTCTTGGTTCCTCACTCTCCAAGGCCTCCAGCAGTGAGTGGACTTCCTCACCCATTCCCATGTAGCCCTAGGACAAACCTGTGAACCCATCTTGAGGACCATGCTGAGCTTTTAGTCCTGTGACAGATGTTCATTGGTTCCAGTTGTCATCTCAGGCAGGACTGAGGAATGGGAAATTCAGGGGCATCAGTGCCTGGATCCTGGTAAAGGAAGCTCTCCTGAGGAGAGCCCAACCCCAGCCACTTCCAAAGCCTGAGTTCAGATGCTTCACTCTTCCCTGACCTTCCAGAATTTCTAGGCCAGTCCTGAACATAGCAAAGAGGCCTCCCCTCCTCAGCTCTGAAACCTGTGCCCACCTCCCAGATGGAGCCTGCCCCCTAAAAACAAGAAAACAAGGGGGCTCACTTAGAGCAGCTCTGACTATTGGCATGGTCTTTGTGAAGCAGCACTCTATAGTAGAGAGGGCAGCCAGTCCTGAGCTCCAGGCCCTTGCTTAACGCCCCATCCCCCAAACACCCTTTCATCTCTTGCTCCTGACTATCTCTTTGCCAAGAGGAGCTAGGCTTATCTTGCAAAAGCTCTTGTGAGAGCGTGGTTCAAGGGGTCACCCTTCTGTGCGATCTTGGACAAGACATATCCTCTCTGAAACAGAGACAATAATGCATACCCATCTCCCCAGACTGAGAGGTGGATTGTGTGCAGGTGTGTGTGTGGAAGAGCTCTGAGGATGGTGATGATGATGATGATAAGGAACCATGTGGAAAGGTCTGGAGGTAAGTAACATTGTGGAACAACAGGAACCAGAAAAAAATTCCAGGTGGCCAGAGTGCACAGTAAAATTGGCTCAGGTGTCAGCTCACAGTTCACTCATTGCGTCTCCAGCCTCAGCAAGTTCTGCTTGGGATCTTTTCCATGTAATCCCACGTAGTTCTTCCTTTCTAGAACGTGAACCCTTTGATGATCTAAAGCACCATTCTAGGCCCAAACACCTGGCACTGTGTCTGCTTACAGTGAGTGATTTCTACACACTGATGACATGAGTATCCTGCCAACACCCAATA